>NW_025110208.1:28898-32796 GCF_011392965.1 Frieseomelitta varia | reverse complement strand
ACCGACAACAGCGTGCGTCTGACCATAGACGGACCTGTTTCACTCACGTTCTCCCCTCCAACGAGTCAACGACAAGCACGATGTCCGCGCGTAACCGACATAACCTCCAATTTGCCACGTGATTTCGCGTTATCGAGAACGAAAGTCAGAAAAAAAAATCAAAAAACCGCAAATGTAAATGTGAAAAAAAAAGAGAAACGGCTGTTTCTTTTGAAACGACGGTTAGAAAGTTGAAGAGATTTCAACGTACGACAGGAAAGAATTAACGAAAACCGGTAGAGAGAATTCATTACGCGATGCCGGTCGCTATCAAATGTTATCACGTTGTAATTATGCCGGCGTAGGTAGGTACGTACACGCGGTGTTTACACGAAACGCGGCTGCAGCATCGCGATAAGTAAAATTTACGTGTATACGTGAATGCACGTATAGAAAATGCGAACTGTAATGCTAATTACAGCTTCTCCCGGGCTGGTAATCGGATCGATAAACCGATTAATTAAGCGCGACTGGTAACAATGTGAAAAAGAAAAGAAACAGATTCGCGGTGGTCTTCTTATCTCCCTCGATTTCGTCAATTTTAAGAGGCGCAGGACAGTGTGTGACGGGCCCAAAAATTACAAACACTTTGGAGGGCTAGTAAAACAAGTCCTCTAATATTCGATTCAGCAAAAGTGATATTTGAATCGCACGATTTACACTTTGTATAATACTGCTTCAAGTTGTAAACAGTGATACAAATTCACTTATTCTGTATTATTTATACAGATTTATTATTATACCCCAAAATAAGTCGTTCTAAAGGCAAACATATATAAAAAAATATGTATATGTGTATAATATGTATAAAAATATGTACATGTATAAAATATATATATAAGAATATGTATATGTGTATAATATGTATAAAAATATGTACATATATAAAATATATATATAAGAATATGTATATGTGTATAATATATATAAAAATATGTACATGTGTATAATATATATAAAAATATGTATATGTGTATAATACATATAAAAATATGTATATAGTATATATAATATATAAAAATATGTATATATATTTATAGAAAATATATATATTCAAAATATATATATATAAATATATAAAAATATATAAAAAATATATATAAAATATATAAATATATATATTTATAATTATATTTATATATATTTAAAATATATATAAAATATATAAAATATATATAAAATATATATATTTATAATTATATTTATATATATTTAAAATATATATAAATATATATATGTATTTTAAAGTACATATTATTATTATACATATACATTCCATCTGTTCCGTTTTTTGTATCTTATTTCTAAGACTTCAAACCACTATTTAAAACAAAACAAAAAGAATTGATTTTTTGAAAATTTTAAACTGTCTCTACCCCTTAATCGTTGCACGCTTCTCGCGCAACTTCGATTGTTGTATTACAGTTGAACTAGTTATAGTGAAATTCGATTAGTTACCTTTCTTCTCTCTCTCTCTTTCTTTTTATTAAAATTTATTTCGAGATTGCCTGTATACTTGCGCTTTTATGGTTTATCGAGGAATTGTATAAAATTTTCGCTTTTAAAACAACGTGGATGCAAATACATCTTAATCGTTATATTCAATGCATGCTTCTTCGATGAGTTATAGTTGAACGAGCTCGATTAGATCTCTCTCTCTCTCTCTCAGCTCTTTCTTTTTTTCTTTTTTTTTTTTGTCGAAATCAATCTCGAGATCTTGCACACATTTTCGGAGTTTTAATATTTTTAGCTGTTTAAAATTTTCACCGCCCCTTTCGAGACAACGCGGTCCCAAATGCATCTTAATTATTATACACATTGCACGCTTCTCACGCAATGTCTGTGAGCTATAGTTGAACGAGCTCGATTAATCATCCCTCTTCTTTCTCTCTCTCTCTTTCTTTCTTTTTGTCGAAATCAGTTTTAGGATTATGCACATTTTCAGAGTCAGTTCTCTCTCTCCCTCTCTCTCTCTCTCTCTCTCTCTCTCTCTCTCTCTCTCTCTCTCTCTCTCTTCATGTTTCTTTTTGTCCAAAATTCATTTTTTTTTATGTGATTATCCACACGGGTTCCCCCACGCAAGTATTTACGAGTCGTTTGTTTCGGTGTTTCAATGTTCATGGTTGAATATTCATGGGAGTGGAGGGATTATGTTTGTCATTGTTATTAAAACGACTCGATTATCTTTGAGTTATGGCAGAACGGATTAAAGCATGAGGAGGATACAGCGGGCACGCTGCGAAGCGTGTCACATCCAACGGTACCAAGCAACCGTCGCCAATCTCGTTTATACTATTCTCCGATTTAAATCGTCGCCCGTAAACTATAGTAATTGCCAGTAATGGCTGCCATTAATCGGAAAACGTTCTCCACGGTGAATGAAAAATTATCGGTCGCCGGACGGATTAGTATGTAAATCGAAAATATATTCGCGTGTATGTTGCATACGTACATATGTAACAATTACGCGGACTATTACGCCTAGCTCGACATTTTCCTCTTCGGACTTTCATTGAATGTCAAACAAAGTTGAGTTTAATTTGAAGTTAACGAGACTTTTCACATTTTGATGTTTTATTAAAAAAATATGGGTGGGAGGAAACTTTCGGTACGTGTTCGTTGCGAATGAAAAATCGTCGATCGCCTACGAATGAAATATATTTAAAAAATATATATATATATAAATATATGTGTGTATATATATATATATATATATGTATAAATATATGTGTGTATATATATATATATGTATAAAATATATACAAAAATATGTACATATATATATAAAATATATATAAAAATATGTACATGTATATATATAATATATAAAAATATGTACACATATATATATAATATATAAAAATATGTATATATATATATAAAATATATATAGAAATATGTATATATATAAAATATATATAAAAATATGTGTATATATATGTATAAAATATATACAAAAATAAGTACATATATATATATAATATATATAAAATATGTGTATATATATGTATAAAATATACATAAAAATATGTGTATATATATATGTATAAAATATATATAAAAATATGTGTATATTTATGTATAAAATATATATAAAAATATGTATATATATATGTATAAAATATATACAAAAATAAGTACATATATATAATATATATAAAATTGTGTATATATATGTATAAAATATATACAAAAATAAGTACATTTATATATACATAATATATATAAAATATGTGTATATATATGTATGAAATATATACAAAAATAAGTACATTTATATATATATATATAATATATATAAAATATGTGTATATATATGTAAAAATATGTGTATATGACTTTTCAAGGTCATTGATTTTTTCCTCCCCATATAACTATATATTTCTTTTTCTCCCCCTCTCTATAATATCGAAGAGAATATTTTATTCGATTAGACGTAGAGAGTCGGATGTCTAGTCTCTTTCTCTCTTTCTCTCTCTCTCTCTGTTAGACGAAAGCGCATCGAATACACACGAAAACTTTTTACCAGTTGCTATTGCCAAGTTTGATAACCCGGCGATATCCGGCTGAGGCTTATGTACTATATGTACCGTTGCGTCTCCGTACCTCGTCGATTCTCACGTGCAAACGTGCCAAGCCTCAACACGTGGTTTCTCCGGGGCTAAACCCAGTTGACCGTATTACTTTATGTCTCGCGCGCGCCTTCTTTCTCTCTCTCTCTCTCTCTCTCCCCTCTCCTCTTCGAAACGAGATCTCCACATTTCACTTAACTTCGTAGATTTTTTTCTTTTCTTCCTTTTCTTTTGTTCTTTTTTTTTTTTTTTTTTTTTTTTTTTTTTTTTTTTTTTTTTTTTTTTTT
>NW_025110208.1:23756-28345 GCF_011392965.1 Frieseomelitta varia | reverse complement strand
TTTTTTTGAATCTTCATCGAGTGAAATTTTCAGGGAAAACCACCCACCCATGAAGTTACGTTTCTGGCGGGCGTAGCTTTTGAAATCCGTGATCGCGCGATATCGGCTTTTCGGGCTCAGTATCAATCTTTGGCCTGACGCTGGCCGTCATCGATTTTAATTCTCCGTTAAATCTGACGTTATCGTTTTGTGCATCGAGCGTTTTGCGCTCTCACCAACTGCGCCGTGCATTCATTCGCGCACGTTTAATCGCACGCTCAATTATACGAGCGTATTACGTACTCGACCGTAAACGTGTTCCGCTCATTGTTGACGTTTAAGTGGTTCAATTGTACGTACGTATTAACTGCAATTTGTTGCCCGTGGCGGATCCGCGATGTTGCATTCGCAAATCATGGAAAACTCGACTGCACCTGAATAAGGGGAGATCTCGAATTTTTCCACTCTGGCCACGTCCGTTATTCGAGCAAATATTTTCACGATCCTGGGTGAATAGAAATTAGAAAACAAATCGTAAAGGAAGCTATTTTTCGTTGCACGTACGAATACAAATTTTTACCATGGTACGTAGGTAAAAATAATACAAATCGTTTTCTTTAACCTACCGTGGTTCAATTCCCTTGCGTAATATACGGTCACTCGTTATGGTCCGCAATCAGTTGCCAGCGCAACTGGTTAAACCTCTCATGCCACGTCGAGAATTTGTTTGTTCCAAAATTGTAATATTTTCTCACAATAGTATATTAAATATATTATTTATAATTTATTATTTATATTTATATTTATATTTATTTATATTTATTATAAGTATTTATTTAAAAATATTGTTTATTATAAATATATTATTAAATATAATTTGTTATTTTAATACATTAAATATTTAATATTTATTTAAGTGAAACAAAATAGGCAAGACAAGTTATAAATTTATTACTTCACAATAATTTCTATAAAAAGTGATATACCGTACCGACCAGTTCAAAAAGAAAGCGACGAGTTATTGTGTACGGTTCGGTCACTCGTTATGGTCCGCAGTCAGTTACCAGCGCAACTGGTTAAACCTCTCTCGTGCCACGTCGAGAATTTTTTTGTTCCAAAATTGTAATATTTTTTCACAATCAGTATATTAAATATATTATTTATAATTTATTATTTATATTTATATTATATTTATATTTATTATAAGTATTTATTTAAAATATATTATTTATTATAAATATATTATTAAATATAATTTGTTATTTTAATACATTAAATATTTAATATTTATTTAAGTGAAACAAAATAGGCAAGACAAGTTATAAATTTATTTATAAGTTTATTTCTCAATAATTTCTATCCAGTGATATCGTACCGATCAGTTCGAAAAGAAAGCGACGAGTTATTGTGTACGGTTCGGTTACTCGTTATGGTCCGCAATCAGTTGCCAGCGCAACTGATTAAACCTCTCTCGTGCCACGTCGAGAATTTTTTTGTTCCAAAATTGTAATATTTCCTCAGTTTTAAGTATATTTAAGTGAAACAAAATAGGCAAGACAAATAATAGATTTATTTCTTCTCAATAATTTCTATCCAGTAATATCGTACCGACCAGTTCAAAAAGAAAGCGACGAGTTATTGTGTTCGATTTGGTCGCTCGTTATGGTCCGCAATCAGTTGCCAACGGCGAGTGGTTAAGGCCACGCAACCCCCGTGTCGAAACAATTTCTCATCAAACGCATAATTTTTCACGCTGAATCGTCACGGTCGCACCATCAATACTGGAACACCGTGTAGAAAGCATTATCTCGAACGTACAAACAAGTTTGTGTTATTGACCGTCGGTCAGTTACACCCTTTGCGGGAAAGTGGCAAGATTTTCGAGATTAGCGGTCGGTCTTTGATAAACAATCGGAGATATCCCGAAATCCCGGAGACTCGATGCTCGGTGAGAGTACACAATAGGGAGCTTACGAGCTCGGAATGGCTTCGGCAACGTGCTTTTATGATTTCTCTGCGGTATTTCTTGTTTCGCCCGTGAAATCGTACGATATATCGCTCTCCTCGAGCCAACTGTTTTCGTTTTTCAGCTTATTGAGAATGTAACCGTAGAAATTTCTCGCGCAAAGAGAGACGTGGTGACCACCTTTCGAGACCTTTTTGGATAATCCCTTCGGGTATTTGAAAAACTTACGAAACCTTATACACGAACGACGTTAAAAGTCCCGTGAAACGGGCGCTAGTCGCCAGTTTTATTTGTATGGCTTGCTAAAAGCTTGTCAAACAGCCGTTTAAGACATCGTGTCGCGTCATATATATTTAACACTCGCACGAGAACGGATTAGAGAGTGCATTGTGTAGATTGTTCCAACCTAGGAATTACCACGCTGTCATTCGTGCTGTGTTATCGGTACGAGCTAGCCGTGTAAATTGGCATGATTATTCTGAGCAACGTGAAAGACACGCACACGTGTATGTGAATACAAGTCGAGTCATCCGAGAGGCTGAGATCTTTTCGAAACGATCAGTTGTATCTGGAAAATGTTTGAAGAAGAAAGTCGAATGGTTTCGAGAGGAGTAATATTATTGTTTAACGTCGATGCACAGAATATGTAAAAGATACAACTGTTCGATTCAGCTTGTCATTCTTTGCAACAGAGGTGGCTAACTGGCGGCCCCTGCCCCCCACTTTGCTGATCGGCAGCGCTATCCCCTCCACTGCATCCATCTCTCCACTACATTGAAATTTCCTCGCCGTGCATGAGCTCCCTCTCTCCAGTCTGTTGATTTCCCTACTAACTAAGCAAGTGGAGAGATCGATGCAGTGGAGGGGGTAGCGCTAGCGATCAAGAAAGTGGGGGCAAGGGTTTGCGGGCCGCCAGTTAGCCAGCTCTAATCTACAAGAAAAGTATCAAACAATTTACGCCGAAAAAATTTTAGTTCGAAGGATATTTTCATTAAAATAATTAAGGAGTGCTGCTCGTAGACTATCGAATTTATCTACAGTAACAGCATTTGTAGTAGCAGGAGATTGTGTAACGTTTATTAATTATTTCTTGTCACTTGGAATAAAGAAATGTTCGTTTCACTGTTACGTGAGAGTTATTACGAAATACGCTCAAGGTGATGGCCATTGACATCTAAACACTTTTCGAATCCAATTCCTAAGGGATGTTTCAGGTTGCTTAACATCAATGCGATCATATTTCTAACATTCTCCGACGATTCGTTGACGCGTGTCTTCAGGTTTGTTGGTATTTCAACGTAAACTTTATTTTATAAAATTGGCCGCAAAGAAGAATCTAATGGATTCAAATCTGATGGACTGGAATAATCTGAGAAACAAACCGCCATCTGACGTCTGAGGAGTATGAAACTGAGCAAAGAAACTCGACTTTGAACAAGTATCACGCTGCAGTGTTCTAGCTAAAATATCCCCTGAACTAGAAACTACGAGCTGAATCGGACAGTGTATTGAAAAATGTACAAATATTTCCAACTTTCACCTTCAAACGCCACATTCGATGCACCAACGATTCAACTTGCGTTTAAAACATTCTCTGATACAGTTTGATCAGAATACTTCAGTTCTCAATCTTAGGTGATACTCACCCGGTATATACGCTTGGAATTATCATTGGCGAGAGAGTATAAAAGTGGCAGAAAAATACAGAGTGTGAAAACGATTCTTCGTGGCCAGCCGATTGCATCGTAGAGCCTTCGATGTTCCTTGCAAAGCCGTTGCATAGCAAAAGAGAAAACCACGCGGGTTTCGCGGTTAACTCGAATTTCCTCTCGACGCGTCGCGAGAATTTTTCTTCGCCGCGATATCGTTACGCGAGAGAAAGGGGGCCGAGAAATTCGCGTCACGTGCCGTCTCACCTCGTAGCCCGATGTATCTTCTGCTCGTTCTACTTGAACCTTAACGGGACGACTTGGGCTTTTATCAGCCAAGAACTGTCTACATCGGGTGGATTTCTAAAATGGCGGAGCACGTTATGCACCGTCGTTTCGACGGAAGGCGGTCGTTCCGCTTCATCTGTATCCACTTTGTCCTCTCGACAACCTTGTCCCGAAGAAAACAGTTCCAAAGCGGTTCAGGCAGTCTATTTTCGAGCTGATGGTTAATTATCCGCTGACAGTTGTCAAGTCGCTAGAAATACGTACATATATGTATGTTGGTTTATCTAGTCTGAGTTAATTTTAGAGCTGTCCGCTTCGGTTCTCTACTGAAGATAGGTATACTGTACTAGGTATCTATAGGTATTCGTAAATATTTACACGTATTTACAGATATTCATAAATATTTGTAAGTATTTATTGATGGATAATTATAAATATAAACCTACTATAGTATCTGTAAAAATTTATAATATTATAAATATTTATAGATAGATAATTACAAATATAAACCTACTATACTACCCGTAAATGTAATATTATAAATATTTATAGATAATTACAAATATAAAACTACTATTCTATCCATAAATGTAATATTATAAATATTTATAGCTATTTATAGATAGATAATTACAAATATAAACCTACTATACTACCCATAAATGTAATATTATAAATATTTATAGGGTATTTATAGATAGATAATT
>NW_025110208.1:14938-23731 GCF_011392965.1 Frieseomelitta varia | reverse complement strand
TATAAATATAATATTATAAATATTTATAGCTATTTATACATAGATAATTACAAATATAAACCTACTATACTACCCATAAATATAATATTATAAATATTTATAGGTATTTATTGATAAATAATCATAAATATAAACCTACTATATTACCCATAAATGTAATATTATAAATATTTACAGATATTTATAGATAGACAATTACAAATATAAACCTACTATAATATCTATAAATGTAATATTATAAATATTTATAGATATTTATAGACAGAGAGATATTTATAGATGGATAATTAATTGAATAGATAGATCATTTTTCACAATGTTCGTGCCAACTGTATTAATTTACACGCACGATGGTAATCTCAGTCAATTATTTGCCATAAATAATAAAAAGAAACAAAATAAATAATAATAAAACCAAAATCAAAATAAATAATAATAATAAAAAAAAACAAAATAAACAGTAATAGAACCAAAAGCAAAATTAATAATACACGACATCAAAATAAATAATAATAATAAAATAAAAGCAAAATAAACAATAATAGGACCAAAAACAAAATTAATAATACACGACATCAAAATAAACAATAATAATAAAATAAAAACAAAATAAATAATAATAGAACCAAAAACAAAATAAATAATAATAGAACCAAAAACAAAATAAATAATAATAGAACCAAAAACAAAATAAATAATAATACACGACATCAAATAATCGAGGTGGATTAAACAGCGAGATGAACGAAACATCATAATCCTCTTCGATTAATAAATCCTTTACTCTTCCGAGGACGAACGGTCGGTGAAGTCGAAATCATCGCGTTCCTTCGTCATCAACGAGAAAGGGGAAAAGTTCGGAGTGTGCTTGACGTTTAATATCGCAGAGAAAAAAAGAACAAAAAAAAAAAAAAAAGAAAAAAAAAAAGGAAACGCAGTTCCCACGAACAATACCACGCAACTTTCAACTTTTTCAATTCTGTCGCGATTTTATCGGGCGTTCGCACGACCGTGCACTACGTCCGCGTTATTAAAAATTTCTAACACGCGGCTCGACGGTCGGGGCTTTGTCTCGCGCGCTTCGCCTCCACCTTTTACCGCGGCGTAACACTCTGGAAACGCGGTTCCGCTCGCGCAGCTAAGAATTTCAATGGCTTCGAGTCGGGAGATCAAAGCAACTGTAATGCAAATCGAGAGCAGACGGCAGAGAGAGAGAGAGAGAGAGAGAGAGAGAGAGAGATCGGCGTTGTTCCGTGAACGAGCAAGCAGCTTGTATCTGTATCGAGCTTGGTTTCTTCTTGGCCCGCGTCGAATTTCACGCCGTCACTTTTTCAAACGCGGGTAATAACCTCGCCCGTCAGAAAATTTTACGAGCGAAATTTACGTCGGCAAATTTATTTGCAGGCATCTTTTTTTTCTTTTTTTTTTACCTCGAACAGGTATATATATATTTTTTTTTTATTTCAAACGAGTACTTTTTTTTTTTTATTTGAACCAACGTTCAACGCCGACGATTAGAACGATCAGAACGATTAGAAAGCTAACTAAGAGTCGGACTGAAAGTTTCAAGCCCTGAATTTCAAGGTTAAAATTTTTTTTTTTTTTGCATTCTATTCTACTCATCACGAAGGTGAAACTTTTCCAGGAATCACAACTAATAGTCCTCTTGAAAAAGTTTCTTAATCATTTAACTCTGGACACCTGCGTGCTAACAGCGACTTTATGATTCTGAACGCGTGGTCCAAATTTTACGTAATTTTCGTATTAGGTTTCACCAACATTTGATTGTTGTAGCATCAATGTAAGTCTAAATAATCAAATGATAAAACTAGTTGTTAACATTAGTCGAATACGCGTCCAGAACCATAAAGTCGCTGTTAGAACGCACGCGTGTGTTAAATGATTAAACTTTCTTGTCATTTTTCAAAGGAACTATTAGGTTGCGACCTATGGTTCCTTGGGAAAGTTTTATCTTCGAGATGAATAAAATACAAACCTTGAATTTCAAGATCAAAATTTTTTCTTTTCTTCTTTGCATTGTATTCTAATTATCACGAAGATAAAACTTTTCCAAGAAAACCTAATAGTTCTTTTGAAAGGTGGCAAAAAAGTTTCTTGATCATTTAATGCTGTGGACGTGTGCTAACAGCGACTTTATGATTCTGGACGCGTGGTCCAAATTTCACGTAATTTTCGTATTAGGTTTCACCAGCATTTGATTTATCATAGTTGTAGCATCAATGTGAGTGTAAATAATCAAATGATAAAACTAACTATTCGACATTATTCGAAATATAAACATTAGGTGATATATAGCGTTCAGAACCATAAAGTCGCTGTTAGAACGCGCGCTAAAATCGAAAATGATTAAGGAAACTTGTTTGCCATTTTTCAAGAAAACTATTTTAATATTAATTTTTATATTTAATGCTACATATTTTAATATTATATAATTTTTATTATATATATATTATATATTATATATTATATATAATTTTTATTATATATTATTTAATATATTTAGTATTAAACATTTCAGTATTATTTTTTCTATTTAATATTAAATTTCACCTTCGTGACGAGTAGAATACAATTTTGCGAGAGAAAACAATTTTGACCTTGAAATTCAATTTCGCGACAGGTTCTTTGCATGTGTTTCCCATCAAATCGAAGATACAGCATGTATTCATCTGTGACTTTCCTTTCCACCCGGTACAAATAATGTTCTCTTGTCGAATAGAATGAAGACACAACGTCAGAGTTGAAAAAACCTCCGAGACTGCCTCTATATTTTTAGTGACATTTATATGTTGTCAATATCGCAGTTTTTCCAAAATTTCTCGAAAAGTAGTGGGACTTTATTGTAGGCGTATGGTAAGTGGTATCGCGAACGATTGTCGAAGCCAGTGTTAGAAACGAAAGGGTTAATCGGAGTTGGTCGCTGCTTGAAACCAGTTGGGCTTACCTGGCACGGATATATAATAGTGACCCGACCGCGCGTACACACATAGTATGTCAGAGAGAGAGAGAGAGAGAGAGAGAGNAGAGAGAGAGAGAGAGAGAGAGAGAGAGAGAGAGAGAGAGAGAGAGAGAGAGAGTGAGAGTGGTTACGGGCTAGCAGAGTACTCTGTGGAACTTATGACACACGCTGTACTTGCACAGTGGTGTGCAAACAAGCTCAACAGATTACGTCGCCGGTGGAAGCGCAAGAGCTCGCTTCACGAACAAGCAGCGACGACTAAATTCGAGAATAAAATACGTCGCGGCGGTTTGCGAAAGCGGGGGACCAACGTTGATTACACAGGACCGAGACGATCGTCTGTCACTGCCATGCAGGTTATTTCCTTCGGCAAGGAACGTACACGACTACGTAACGTATTTAACATGTAGAAAAACCACTAATGAATTTAACAAAGGCTGTCTTTGATTGTTAAGCATCGATCAATCACTGCAACGTTTCGCTTTACTATAGTTCGTGTTCAAGTCCTGAACTTACGAAACCTCCTGATACGAATCTGCTCGAGGGTGTCGCGAATCGTGAAAAAAAGAATTACATAAAGAGTAGCGAGTACTTGTGGATTTAGAAATTATTATAGCGAGTAGCTATAAATAAATGATTAATATCAACAAAATAATAATATTGTTGAAATTATTATTTTATATATATTATTCTTGCTTTATGATCAGGAATTATTGGATCATTTTCTCGAATAGAACTTTACAGAATATGAGTTAATAATGATGAAATTTATAATTCAATTATTACTAGACATGCTTTTTTAATAATTTTTTTATACCATTTTGTACCATTTACAATCGGAGGATTTGGAAATTTTTTAATTCCATTAACATTAGGACCTCCATATACAGCATTCCCACGAATAAATAATATTAGATTTTGATTACTACCACCATCATTATTATTATTATTATTATTATTATTAAATGTATAGCTATATAGCCGTGATAGCAAAAGATTAATATCTTTCGTCATCGCTGTATTAGGACCTTTCCACTATCTGTTAATTCCTAAATTAACAAACTTTATTTCTATTCGTTTTAACTACTTACGTTGGCAACTGATTGCGGACGACCGAACCGTACAGAATAACTCGTCGCTTTCTATTTGAACTGGTCGGTACGATGTCACTTGTTATAGAAATTATTGTGAAGTAATAAATTTAGTATTTGTCTTGCATTATTTTGTTTTACTTAAATATACTTAAAATTGAAAAAATATTGCAATTTTGAGACAAAAAATTCTCGACGTGGCACGAGAGGTTAACCGTTTGCGCTGGCAACTGATTGCGGACCATAACGAGTGACCAAACCGTACACAATAACTCGTCGCTTTCTTTTTGAACTGGTCGGTACGATATCACTTCTTATAGAAATTATTGTGAAGTAATAAATTTATTATTTGTCTTGCCTGTTTTGTTTTACTTAAATATACTTAAAACTGAGAAAATATTACAATTTTGGAACAAAAAAATGCTCGACGTGGCACGAGAGGTTAANCCACTTGCGTTGGCAACTGATTGCGGACCATAACGAGTGACCGAACCGTACACAATAACTCGTCGCTTTCTTTTTGAACTGATCGGTACGATATCACTTCTTATAGAAATTATTGCGAAGTAATAAATTTATTATTTGTCTTGCCTTAATTTTGTTTTACTTAAATATACTTAAAACCGAGAAAATATTACAATTTTGGAACAAAAAAATTCTCGACGTGGCACGAGAGGTTAACCACTTGCGCTGGCAACTGACTGCGGACCATAACGAGTGACCAAACCGTACACAATAACTCGTCGCTTTCTTTTTGAACTGATCGGTACGATGTCACTTCTTATAGAAATTATTGCGAAGTAATAAATTTATTATTTGTCTTGCCTTAATTTTGTTTTACTTAAATATACTTAAAACCGAGAAAATATTACAATTTTGGAACAAAAAAATTCTCGACGTGGCACGAGAGGTTAATCAGTTGCGCCGGTAACTGACTGCGGACCATAACGAGTGACCGAACCGTACACAATAACTCGTCGCTTTCTTTTTGAACTGGTCGGTACGATGTCACTTCTTATAGAAATTATTGCGAAGTAATAAATTTATTATTTGTCTTGCCTTATTTTGTTTTACTTAAATATACTTAAAACCGCGAAAATACTACAATTTTGGAACAAATAATATTCTCGAGAAGAAAGAGAAAATGAAAATTCGTTTAAAATCGGGAGAATGTGGGCTAAGAGAACAGGCTGATACTACAAGGCGATGTGGCGAAATAAATCGAAGGGTTTTCATCTGGCGAGATAGGTGGTTCTCGAGGAGACTTTAGCCGAGAAGTAGAGCCCAAGAGGCATCCAAGAGACAGTTTTAACGACCCTTCGAATGTACGCGACGTGGCCCGAGTTCCAGCCACATCTCCACGGCTATTTCGTTGCGAGCGAGCAGCCGGCCGAAGCTACTAGCTTGGCGTTGCAACTAGTAGCCGCGGGTATTCCCGCTGGCAGCGTCAGCACACTTTGTCACCTGGTTAAGGGATCGTTTTCCCGCGCTGAGAACCTGACCGTACCGGCTGGAATACAGAAATTCGTGGAGCGAATCGTTCAATACAAGTGCATATACATAGTTAAAAAAGTTCTCCGTACGGTATCATATTTGAATTTTAACTATGTATAAGTGAAAAATTATACTCGATATAAAAAATTTTTCATGTATTATTTAAACTTGTTTGCTTTCATTAACCAGTATATACGTTTAAACTTTTGATGCAAATCCTGCAATCAGTTTTGCTGCAAGTTTTGAAATTGATATATATTTTAAATTAAAATTTTTATATTGATTTATAATTTTTCAATTATACATAGTTAATGTATAATTGAAAAATTATAAATCAATATAAAAATTATATTGTCCGTAATACTGTACGGAGACTTTTTTTGACTCGGTGTACCCCTATCCCTACGCTATTACGGTTCAAAAGTCTCGAGACACTTTTTGGTTTCGATATTCGCTTAACAAATTGATCAACTGCACAGTAACAAAGTAGAAAAATTGATGGCGTGATGTATAAAAATTTATTATGTCACATAAATTTTATTTGATGTTGTGATTAATATTTTATATCCTCGTGTACAGCGAAAATTTTATTACAAAATTTTATAAAATGGATTGTAAAAATTTGTTATAAAGTGTTATGAAATCCTTTGATATTATAGACATCAATATAGATATGTGGAATATAATGGATTTAAAAAAAATAGTATAATTCTGGCAAATTAGTGAATTGGTAGATTCTAGCAAATCAGCGAATATTTAATAAATTCCAGCGAATTAGTATCAAACCGAGTGAAGAAGAAAAGTAAATTTTTTCTTACGTACGTACGCAGAAAAAGAAATCGATGTCACGTTTAAATTTCTAACTAAAAGTGGCAATGAAACGTTTGACTACCTTCTCTCTAAACAGACTGAAAGACAGACAGTTTGCGTAATCACTGATTTCGTGTTGTTACGGTGTGATATATTTGAAATTATAATCATTCCATGGAGGAAAGTATATAAAACTCGGCTGCGGCGGTCAACGCAATAATTTTTTCCACATTTCGAGACAAGTGTAGCTACTCGTCCCAAGACTTTCGAGCGGCTGGTTTGTATCGATACCGGCTGGAAATTGAACTGGACCAGCGATTAAAAATAAACGGGAAAGCGCAACGTATAAACTGAAGTTGGAACGAAACGTTGCTCGGAAGTTGTTCGACACGTTGCCGTCTTATTGGAAAACTTTCCTCGAGACATAGCGCGGGACTTCGTCCACTCGTATTTAGCAGAATGCTTTGCAAAATAACATCGCCGGATGAATCTACTCTTGACGAGCGTAATTTTTATACGTCGCGCGGCAACGCGAGAGATTAAATGTAACGCATTAATTTTCCCCAAGACTTTTGAGCGGGGACGTGTACTTTGAAAGTGATAACGTAGATTTTGACGATGTCAGAGTCATTTTTCAAACGAGTAATTCTTGTTAATTATTTTGTTAATTTTGTTAGTTATTGTCTGTTGCATAAGTGACATTCAAACGAGTAATTTTTGTTAATTTTCTTAATTATTGTTTGTTGTATAAGTGACATTCAGACAAGTAATTCTTTGGCAATTACTTTATTAATTTTCTCAATTATTGTTTGTTGTATAAGTAACATTCAAACGAGTAATTTTTGTTAATTTTCTCAATTATTGTTTGTTGTATAAGTGACATTCAAACAAATAATTTTTTGTCAATTACTTTGTTAATTTTCTTAATTATTGTTTGTTGTATGAGGAACATTCAAACGAGTAATTTTTGTTAATTTGTTTAATTGTTTGTTGTATAAGTGACATTCAAACAAGTAATTTTTGTTAATTTTCTTAATTATTGTTTGTTGTATAAGTAACATTCAAGCAAGTAATTTTTGTTAATTTTCTCAATTATTGTTTGCTATATAAGTGACATTCAAACAAATAATTTTTTGTCACTTACTTTGTTAATTTTCTCAATTATTGTCTGTTGTACAAGTGACATTCAAACAAGTAATTCTTTGGCAATTACTTTATTAATTTTTTCAATTATTGTTTGTTGTATAAGTAACATTCAAACAAGTAATTTTTGTTAATATTCTCAATTATTGTTTATTGTATAAGTAACATTCAAGCAAGTAATTTTTGTTAATTTTCTCAATTATTGTTTGTTGTATAAGTAACATTCAAACAAGTAATTTTTGTTAATTTTCTCAATTATTGTTTGCTGTATAAGTGACATTCAAACAAATAATTTTTTGTCACTTTGTTAATTTTCTCAATTATTGTCTGTTGTATAAGTAACATTCAAGCAAGTAATTTTTGTTAATTTTCTCAGTTATTGTTTGTTGTATAAGTAACATTCAAGCAAGTAATTTTTGTTAATTTTCTCAATTATTGTTTGTTGTATAAGTAACATTCAAACAAGTAATTTTTGTTAATTTTCTCAATTATTGTTTGCTGTATAAGTGACATTCAAACAAATAATTTTTTGTCACTTTGTTAATTTTCTCAATTATTGTCTGTTGTATAAGTAACATTCAAGCAAGTAATTTTTGTTAATTTTCTCAGTTATTGTTTGTTGTATAAGTAACATTCAAGCAAGTAATTTTTGTTAATTTTCTCAATTATTGTTTGTTGTATAAGTAACATTCAAACAAGTAATTTTTGTTAATTTTCTTAATTATTGTTTGTTGTATAAGTGACATTCAAACAAGTAATTTTTACATAATTACTTTGTTAATTATGCTCTGAAACATTGGCGAATTTTACTTTTCGATTATTTCCACGTGTCTCTTCGTATGAGGAGGACCGAAATCTTAACTCAGCCCCTGTCTCACTATTGTTTGACAAGCAATTGTTTTCTCCGTGTTTTTTTTTTTTTTTCTTCAGAATAAAATCGACAGATAGGATAGAGTTTAACCAGCGGATAAAAATTATACGGAACTGGTCACGCATCCGGACGACGTTCATGCAAATTTTGTTTTGAACGCCCGAATCGATTTATTACACCGTCACGACTTGCGATTTAGGCAAACAGTTATTTTTCCGTCGACGCGTGAGACCAGCGTTCCGTAACTCGCTTGTTATGTCGTCACGTGGGAGGAATATCTCAAACACACACACACACACACACGAATTGTTTCAAAAATGCAAACGAACGATTGATAAAGATAATTTATTCCTGAATATACTCGCGCCGTGGCATTTTTTTTTTTCTTTTTTTTTTTTTTGTTT
>NW_025110208.1:12738-14928 GCF_011392965.1 Frieseomelitta varia | reverse complement strand
AACAAAGGCGGAAAAGGAGAGAAAGCAAAAAATGAAAAAAAAAAAAAGAGAAAAACAACGGGGGTACGTGGTATTGGGGGCGTGCGTTGCAACGATAACGAACGGAGAACAGAGGAATCCGGAATGAAGTTTATCTGATTACAGATTTGCCCCGGTGGGTTTTTCAAGTTTTATTTTCTCTCGCCGGTGTCGAAGCTGTTTGTTGCACGCACCGGCGCTCGTATTAGTCGTAAATTCGCGTTTAACGAAACGCGTGTAACGCGAGCGCGGCTTTTACAATAACTTGTCAAAATAATTTGGTAAACAGCCCTCTGAAAAAAAATTGTGCGCGCCTGCCTCTTTGTCCCGATGTTTGTACGGCTCGCTTTCACGTAGTTTTTGTCCTTTTGTTCCTTGGCTCTCCTTGCTTCTCTCTCTCTCTTTCTCTCTCTTTCTCTCAGGTATTCTTTAATCAGTAGCGCGATTGTAGAAGCCGCGGCTCGCTACGTTGAAAAGAAAGAAAAGGTGTGAACGAGATTTGCTTGAGCTGAGCGTTGATGAAAGCGTTTGAAACGCATGAACGTCTTATTGTTAGAGAGAGAGAGAGATAGAATGTTTCACCTTTCTGATATTAATTAAGACGACTAGATCGTTGAACGCTCGTTGCGTGAAAAACTAACGACCATATTGCGAGCTATTTTTGTCGTCCATAAAAAATTCCGTAACAATTCGTGAGTTGAAAGTGACACAAGTGGTTAATTTGAAGAAATGTTATAATAAAAACGTTATGATAAATTATAAAATTATAATATTATAATATTATACAAATATAAATTATATAATATTATAATATTATAATATAAATTATAAATATATATAATATATATAAATTATATATAAATATAAATTATAAAGATATATAATATATATAATATATATAAATATGTATAATATATATATATATATATATTATATATAAATATAAATTATAAATATATTATAATATAAATTATAAATTATATTATATAAATATTATATAAATATTATAATATTATATAAATTGTATTATAATATTATAATATTATATAAATTATATTATAATATTATAATATTATATAAATTATATTATAATATTATAATATTATATAAATTATAAATTTATAAATTATAAATTTACATATTATAATATTATATAAATTATAAAATTATAATATTATGTAAATTATAATAAATTATAAAATATTTAAAATTATAAATTTAACAATAATTTATTAATTATAAGTTACATAAATTTTTCACATAAATTATAAATTTTATATAAAATTATAAAATCTTTTGTTGATAATTATAATGAGCGTAGATACGATGGTGTTGTACGATATATAATGTAATATAACGACGTAAGAGAAATAACAAAATGTCAAAAGGAAAAATTCATGAGCCAATTGACACTCGTCGAGTTATACGGGATAATTCATATAAACTAAACTTCCCATTGTTTCCTACGAAAGTTTACAAAGTGGCGAAGAAAATTTTTCAACTGTTTGAAATTACGTGCTATTCACTTCTACACTACTGTACTATATATTGGTGGTCACTTTAAACGAATTCACGTGTATAGAGAAATTACTAAATCAATAGAATTTCGTGTCAGCATGATTGTTTCATTTTATTTGTAGCAATATTTCATTCGCTGTTTCGCTAAATAAGTTGCTGACAGATGATAATAAAATGAAATGTTTCAATGACCAAATCCTCGGATAAAAGTCTCCTCGGTCTGACTAGGCCAGGCATATTTCCCTTCGATTTCTACAGGCCGAATTCATCGTAGAGCGAGCGTGTTGTCGGGTAATCGGAATAGGTTTCCGGAGGCGTTTTATCTACGAACGTGTCTCCGAGGCACGGGGAATAGCACGTGTCGGCTGCTTAGTTAGCAGACGGTGAACCATGAAACTGGACAATCACGCTGATACCGCGGGGCAGGCGCGAAGACGAACCCCGCCCGTTGCCATTTATCTTACAAAATCTCCCCGTTCTCGGATAATCGAGAAAAAAGGGGAAAAAAAACGGAAACGGCCGCTTAACCATTTTAGTGACACTTTGGAAGTTTTTAACTGTTTTTTTTTTTTTTTTTTTTTTTTGAAAAAATCAAAAATGGAACGACCAAAATCATGGAAAATACGATGTTTTTTTTTCGAAAAAAAAATTAAA
>NW_025110208.1:3056-12728 GCF_011392965.1 Frieseomelitta varia | reverse complement strand
TTTTTTTTTTTTTTTTTGAAGAAAAAATCGTGTTTTACGGTGCCAGGCGTCGTGATTAGCGCTTCGTTGAGTGTAACTGCGAGAAGTACAATGCCAAGCAGATAAAAGCGGATAAAGTAACTGCTACATGCCTATTTATGCACGTGGTTTAGGTTTAATTGATAAGGAGAGTCAAGATATGGCTGTAATTGAAACCGAGCGTATTGTACACGGGGTGAAAAGGAAGGTTTTATCCTTGAATTTCGAAGTGAAAAAAATTGTTTTTTTTTGTATTGCGTTCTACTCGTCACGAAGGTGAAACTTTTCCAGGAAAAATAGTTTCTTTTGAAGAATGGCAGAAAAGTTTCTTGATCGTTTGGGTCCTAACAGCGACTTTATGCTTCTGGACGCGTGGACGTCTATATTCAATATTTGTATTTCGAATAATAATAACAGTTAGTTTCAGCATTTGATTATTTAGACTTACAACTGTGATAAATCAAATGTTAGTGAAACCTAATACGAAAAATTACGAATCCACATGCCCAGAACTATAAAGTCGCTGTTAGCACGCACGCGTTCGGAGTGTTAAACGATTAAGGAACTTTTTTTGCTTTGTACACAGGGTGGAAAGGAAGGTTCTATCCTTGAATTTCAAAATGAAAAAAATTGTTTTTTTTTGTATTGCGTTCTATTCGTCACGAAGGTAAAACTTTTCCAGGAAAAATAGTTTCTTTTGAAGAATGGCGGAAAAGTTTCTTGATCGTTTGGGTCCTAACAGCGACTTTATGCTTCTGGACGCGTGGACGTCTATATTCAATATTTGTATTTCGAATAATAATAACAGTTAGTTTCAGCATTTGATTATTTAGACTTACAACTGTGATAAATCAAATGTTAGTGAAACCTAATACGACAAATTACGAATCCACATGCCCAGAACCATAAAGTCGCTGTTAGCACGCACGCGTTCGGAGTGTTAAACGATTAAGGAACTTTTTTTGCATTGTACACAGGGTGGAAAGGAAGGTTCTATCCTTGAATTTCAAAGTGAAAAAAATTGTTTTTTTTTTTGTATTGCGCTCTACTCGTCACGAAGGTAAAACTTTTCCAGGAAAAATAGTTTCTTTTGAAGAATGGCGGAAAAGTTTCTTGATCGTTTGGGTCCTAACAGCGACTTTATGCTTCTGGACGCGTGGACGTTTATATTCAATATTTGTATTTCGAATAATAATAACAGTTAGTTTCAGCATTTGATTATTTAGACTTACAACTGTGATAAATCAAATGTTAGTGAAACCTAATACGACAAATTACGAATCCACATGCCCAGAACCATAAAGTCGCTGTTAGCACGCACGCGTTCGGTGTGTTAAACGATTAAGGAACTTTTTCGAGAGAACAGAGTACAATGCAAAAAAGCTTCTGACCTTGAAATTCAAGGTCGAGGTCAGTTTTTTTTTTGTGCAATCGTACGAGATATCCACAATCTGTCTGACAGTAATACGATATAGATATTGACATATAGAATATGACATGTGTCAAACTGTTCGTATGTCAAAAATCTTACCAAATTGTATATAATGTATTTTATATCTTCGTGCAAATATGAAGGCCAGAAATAATACCGTGGCATACTTTCATTTAATTTTAACAATATTTCTTTCCACGCTTCTAATTTCTTCCATAATTTTTTTTTTTTTTTTTTTTTTGATTTTGGACACATTTCTGAAGTCTTCTGTCCAATTCATCTCAAAATACATCGATTCGATGTTTTTAATATCTAGTATATACATTATTTTGATATACTTTGAAATTTTTTATTCAGACCGTGTACGTTAAGTGTCAGTTTTGTTTTCACGTATTATTATAAAATAGGGTAAAAATGGAGTTGACATGCAACAAGATTGTGTAATAAAATTAATCCGGTAAAGTATATCTGTGTCTCTAGTAACTGTTCAGATCAAAATAAGCAAGTGACTTATGGACAAGAGAGAGAGAGAAAGAAAGAGAGAGAAGGGGGATGAACCGATGCCGACGTCGGCGGCGCGCTCACACGAACTTGCCCCCCGGTTATGCATCCATGGTCGCCGCCTTCCGCGTCGTAATTTCTTCGTGCTCGCTGGCTATGCGCGATAAGTGCATCGTTCGTTGGAACGGAACGTGTCGGGGTATGGAGAAAAAGTTTCAGGCGGAAGCGGACTCGCGATCGTTTATACGTCGTCGTCATTCCGCGCGGAACGTGACCCGAGGGTGACGTTTGTTCCTGGTGTCCACGACGCGGCGCGTTGCAGATTGCGCGGTGCTATTCGCTTCCGTCTTCCCTGTTTGGCGTTCTGATTAAAGCAGCATTTGCTGCGAATTCGTTTTTAACCTTGTTCCTCTCTTTTTTTCTCCCCTCTTTTCGTTTTTCTTTCTTGCACCACGTTTATTCTCGCTTTTGAGCGTTTGCCTCTGTATCTGGTACTAAAAAAGACCCTAAAAAAGAAGACTTAGGTAGTAACCTAACCTGACCTAACTGAGCCAACTAACTTGATCAACCTAGCCATGAAAAGGAAACTTAGCTAATCTAACCCTGAAAAGAAAACATAACTAACCTAACCTAACTAATCTAACTAACTTGATCAACCTTACCTTGAAAAAAAAACTTGGCTAATCTGATCTTAAAAAAGGAAACCTAACCAATCTGATTGTTCTAATCTAACCTAATTAACCTAACTAATCTAACCTACCTAACTAGTTTAACAAATCTAACCTTAAAAAGAAAAAATAGCTTACCTAACCCTAAAAGGGAAACCTAACTAACGTAATTAATCTAACTAAGATAACTAACCTTAAAAAGAAAACTAACAGATTTAATCTAACCTAGCTAATCTAATTAATTTAATCAACCTAACCTTAAAAAGAAAACCTGGCTAATCTAAGCCTCAGAAAGAACTCCTAACCAATTTAATTACTCTAATTAATCTAATCTAACCTAATTAATCTAATTAATCTAATTAAACTTAGTAATTCAATTAACTTAACTAACCTAACCTAAAAAGGAAACCTCGCTTACCTAACCCTGAAAAGAAAACCTAACTAATCTGATTAATCTAATCTAACCTAATTAACCTAATTAACCTAATTAACCTAACTAACCTAACTAACCTAACCTACCTGATTAACTTAATTAACCTAGCCTTAAAAAGGAAACCTATCTTACCTAAGAAGACTTAACTAGAAAGAAAACCTAACTAATCTAATTAATTTAATCTAATTAACCCAACTAACCTAATCTACCTGAATAACTTAAATAACCTAACTTTAAAAAGAAAACCTGGCTAACGTTAATTAATCTAGCTGAGGTAACTAACCTTAAAAAGAAAACCAACTAATCTAAAACCTAACCTCGAAGAAAGAAAGAAACAAGAGAAGTCTAGACCAAGATTATTGACGCGAGTGTAGAATGTCGAACGCGTGACGATTCGTTGGTCGACGATGGTCGTTCGATGCTCGATGACGAGTGCAAACAAACCATTTGGACAATGTTCCTTGCCCGTAAAGAAACGTGTCGATCGCGGCACGAAATCGGAGCTGGAGTAATTCGCGCCGGGGGAAGAGTGGAATTTTATCGAGCGGGTTAACCGGCGGTTTGTTGCCACGTGTAATTAACTATTAGAGACAAGCCTGCGGTACGTACGCTACGGTTTGCACGCCATTTAATCGCGTCAGATCGTGTCGTCAGATCAGATCGCGTCAAACGCGGTTTGCTTCATAAATAAAACCACGTCTCGTATCGTTCTTCACCGGATTTATGTCAATTCACGTCCGATCGTAGATTATAGTGGAGGTATAGTACGTTGACGAGATGAACTGTCTGAATTCAAGGAGGAGATGTGCGACAAGGTGGAATGATTTCTAGAGTTTGGAAATTGTTAACGATAGGGAAATAATATATTTTGCGAATATGGAGATAATACATTCGTAAATGAAAGAAAGAAATCTTGTTGTTTAATCCTTTTTTATTGCCGTGCCAAGTCGCACGCGATTGACTATGTAACTGTTGTTGGTTGCAATTATCGGGACCTGAGAAGCAAAAAAGTTTCCTAAAGTCAAGCACAACTCGTGCTGCTTTTCGAGACAAGAATTATAGAAAATTAGAAAGAGTGGATTGTAAAAGATTGTGGTGTTTTGATCGAGAGTTGACCATTTTTGGTACATACGTTGAAATGACAAATAATATAATATGACAAAAAATATAATATAATATAAATTATAATATATAATATAATATATAAATAAAATGTAACATAATTGAAAAAAAATACAGATCAAACCGTAGAGAAACGTAAAAATAAATAAATATATAGTATAATACATAAAAATAAATACTTATACTATATAAATTTATATATTATATTTTATATTATAATATAAATTATAATATATAATATAATGTAATATATAAATAAAATGTAACATAATTGAAAAAAATACAGATCAAAGGCGCAAACCGTAGAGAAACGTAAAAATAAATAAATATATAGTATAATACATAAAAATAAATACTTATACTATATAAATTTATATATTATATTTTATATTATAATATAAATTATAATATATAATATAATGTAATATATAAATAAAATGTAACATAATTGAAAAAAATACAGATCAAAGGCGCAAACCGTAGAGAAACGTAAAAATAAATAAATATATAGTATAATATATAAAAATAAATAAATTTTATAATCGCATCTTGGACAAACAGTTTTATCGTTACAGTGTCTTTCTAAACGAATTAATTTCGTTATTGTTCTCTACGAGTTTCACCGCAAATCCTCGTTTCTGAAACATTGTACGTTTGATTTCTCTCTCTCTCTCTCTCTCTCTCTCTCTCTCAAAAAAAAAGAGAATCTCGATTTTTTTCGACCTGTTACACTACTAACCTCGCGTCGACAGATAACTGGCACGGTTTGTCACTTGGCGTTTCACTCGTGCAAGAAGTTCCCTCCTCCCTTCTTTTCGTTTCTTTTTACAGCGAGTCGACAGCACGCTATTCAGATGATTATCAGGGGGCGAATTGCGGCCAAGCCAGCAATCCGGGAACGAACGAAATTTCTTGCCGGCCGAGCGCGTCGAATTAAAATGTACACGGGTATGGAGATGTATCGCGTAATAATAGTTTAGATTGCCGGGGCAGCGTAGGCAGTTCGGATCTCGTGTTCTGGGTCACGTTTTCCGCCCGTTTTACTGCCCGTTTTCTCCCTACCTGCCTTCTCCGCTCTCACTCACTTCGTCGATCCCTTCGTCACGTTCCTCCTCCACCGCCACTGACATTACCGAGCGCGCCTAATGGCCGACCGCGCTCCGAACTCTGGACGGAAGCCGCCGGTGGCTGCGGTTTCGAGTGCGCCTCCACTCGAAGCGCAAACAAGCATCTTATTAACCCTTTAACCGGCCTTTCAACCGGCCTGGAAATACCACACGGAAGGAAATTCCGTGTGATTTTCGTACGAGTTTGCCGCTTGTCCGTCGGATATAATTCAACGCAGCCTTGCAATTTGCAAATTTTGTCTTCTGCTGTGCGCGAATCTCTGTCTCTGTCTCTCTCTCTCTCTCTCTCTCTCTCTCTCTCTCTCTCTCTCTTTCTCGCGCGCGCACGCGCCGAGAGAGCAATCGTGGCAATCTGCTAAATACGCCAATTAGCGCTTAATTATCGAGTCGAGGGCTGTTTTAATTTCGCGCCACGTTATGCCCGCTGGGGTGGGGTCGCCGTTCCTCCCTTTCCACGATGTTCGTTTGACGATCGAGGTATTTTCCAGCTTGCGGATACCTGATTGGTTTCTGGTCACTCTGAGCCAAAGGTGATTGTACGGCGAGATGCATAACTGACGTGATGAAAATCGTCGGTATTGTAGAGAAAATTATACGAGACACCAACTCTTGTCTTGACCCGTTGCGCTGGTGACTAAATTCACGGACCATAGCGAGTGACCAAACTGTGTACGATAAATTCGTCGCTGCAATAATATCACTAATTACTAAGAAGTGACAAATTTATTATTACTTATCTCGCTGTATTATATTCAAATTATTTATTTAAATATTGTATATTATATATTTAATTTAATTGTATATTATATATTTAATTTATTATTTATTTATTATTTATTTAATATTTATTAATATTTATTATATATTATAAATATTATATATTTAAAAATTATATATTTTGGAGCAAATATTTTGGAGCAAAAAATTCTCAACGTGCGTGAGGTCAAAACGAGGACTCGCAATCAGTTTGCCAGTTCCGTCCACCATGAAAATTATTTCTTAGTCTGTTTTGCAGCTATTCGTGCAAACTACTTTTCCTGTATGTTAATTTCTTTAACTTTAGCAGCTGCAGCAGAGAAAACAATTTATACGTGTACGTATATACCTAACGCGAGTGTGTGGCCGCGATACTTTTAACTGGCGGTGGGGAGATCGATGCGGTGGAGGGGATAGCGCTAGCGACGTGTGGAAAGTGGGGAGGAGGCAAGGGCCGCCAGTTAGCCACCTCTGTCTTAAAAGCGTAAAGCTTTTACTCTGATTGCCTCAAGTCCGTTCTTTTTTTCTTTCCCTCTCCAATTTTTTTACAAAGCAATTTTTACCTTTACTATTCTCCAAAATCGTGGAAATTCAAGCGTCTCCAGAGAATTGAACAATTTCCTTTTCGTGACTTGGTGGAAATTTTCTCTTCACAGCGAAATTTCCCCTTTTCTTTTTGCCGTACGACTTTTCTTCTTCTTTTGTCATTTTATTTTTGACGGTTAGATGACGAGACGTTGGGATTTTTCGAATCTTTTTTACGCGTGGGAAACGGAGGGAACAAGGCGAGCTCTCGCAAATAAACGAGAAGAGAGAGTTTCTTCCTTGGGTATAGTATTGTTCGTTTCGTACAAGAAGAGCTGAGAGTGGAAAGTAAAATTCCTTATTGTCGGCCCCTCGGTCTCTCGACGCTTCTCGACGGGCTTGAACACCGTCGATAAAGTCAACTGGGATACATTATTAAGGAAACGATTCTTAATACTATCTAACGAAGGCGCTTTCGCGGAGAGTAAGCCGATTACACTTTCATCTTACGTTTTTAAACTTTTACGCGAATCGTTTCGTTTCGTGGAGAGAAAGTTACAAATAAACTCGCAGCGTTGCCAAACCTGGTAATTTTTCTTTTGGATAGTGTTACGACACTATTGTTAAACGCAGAATATTATTAGGTCGTCTCGCATCTGACGAGACGATTCGAAATTTAGCGGACGAAAGGAAGAGACTGTCGGTTCGAGGAACGAAAGAAGTTTTTAAATATTGCGCCGTCAACTGTGCACAGACGTTGAAAGAAAATGCGAGTGGCGTCGAAACTGGAAGTACGGGTGCCAACGCCGACTCACCGAATAAAGTCGCATGGACCACGTGACAACGCGTACGTCTTTGCTTGCTCGCGATGCAAAAGAACCGCTGCTGAGACGTTCGACAACCGGCGACGAAGAGTGGATTTTCTTTAACAATCCCCGAAGGAAACGAACTTGGACCAGAAGAGAGGAACAGGCTCAACGGTGTGTTAAACCAGGTCCACAGCCTCGCGAAGTTTTGCTCTCCGTTTCGTGGGATTGTCGAGGAATTTTGTTTCTCGAGTTGCTTCCGGCCGATCGGGCGATAAATTCAAAGAAATACCGCGCCTAGCTGGAGAAGTTAAGAGAAGCAGTGGCAACAAAACGCCCCGGACTCACGAATCAAGAGAACGTGATTTCTCGTCACGATACTGCCAGGCCACGCGTGGCACGAAACGTACAAAGAAAGAATTACGTGAATTTGGTTGGTGAAATTTTATCTGACCCACCATGTTCTTCGGATATTGCCCCCTCAGGTTATCACCTGTTTCGATCGTTGCGCTACTTTTTAGCTGGCAAGAAAATACGACGATATCATCGACACTGTAGAAAGGGACCTCGGGAAATATTTTAAACGAAAAACCAAAGAAACTTTACAGCGACGGCTGGATCACGTCTTTGCTAAAAGGGATGGGAAGAAATTGTAGAAGAGAGAGGGTGATTACGTATTTGCATAATAGTTGCATTATTATGTTTCCAATTTTACCACAAGCGTGTATCGTACGAAAAGTGGAATGAACTTACGGGATTGATGATCTAATATTACGAGGCGGCGTAAACGCGTTGCGTTATCGATCGTGTAAGCTCGAGATTGTTAGGTGTCATTGAATTGAGAAACAAACAAACAGCCGAAGCTGGCGTTTAATTGCGTTTATAGTGGAATCTTCTATTATTCAAGTTCCGTGCCCGCAATATCCCGTTCTCTGAACGCCCCGTTATCCGGACGCTTTACCTCGTGCAACGTGTTGTATTCCATCATCCACTGGAACAGAACATTCTAAACTGGTCTAATTATAATACTGTGTATGTATAACTCAACAGAGCAGCACGTACGCATGCAATTTAATACGAATCGAATGGGATGATTAACGTTGCAAACGTAACATTGTACGTACAATCGCGAACAACGAACGCTTGACTTTAATTGAAAGAATTGAACGAATTAGGAGTTGAAACTGCTGGGAAAAGAGGCAGGGAATATGGAACTTTCCTCTTCTAATGGAATATTTAAGATGTCGTGTCGATAATCGTCTCGTTTTTATTCCTGACGTGTCGCTGACGATGGGCCATTCGACCCGAGAATCTTGCCAAAAGTCGGAGTTTTGTCGTGTTAAATAATATTAGGGGTACCTAATATTACAATATAAGTAATGTCGTTTTTTGATACTGTACAAAATTCTATCTCTGTTTAAAAGTTAATACAGTTTTGATCTGTAATATAATTTAATAATAAGTACGCTGAATGTCAATGTATTTGGCTAGAATATAGGTTATGTTACGAATGTAGGTTATGTTCAGTTAAATTTTTGTCACTAGATATAATCTAATAATAAATACACTAAACGTCAATATATTTAACTAGAATATAGGTTGTGTTCAGTTAAATTTTTGTCACTAGATATAATTTAATAATAAATACACTAAACGTCAATATATTTAACTAGAATATAGGTTATGTTTAGTTAAATTTTTGTCACAATATCATAATATAAGTAATGTCGTTTTTTGATACTGTACAAAATTCTATCTCTGTTTAAAAGTTAATACAGTTTTGATCTGTAATATAATTTAATAATAAGTACGCTGAATGTCAATGTATTTGACTAGAATGTAGGTTATGTTACGAATGTAGGTTATGTTCAGTTAAATTTTTGTCACTAGATATAATCTAATAATAAATACACTAAACGTCAATATATTTAACTAGAATATAGGTTGTGTTCAGTTAAATTTTTGTCACTAGACATAATTTAATAATAAATACACTAAACGTCAATATATTTAACTAGAATATAGGTTATGTTGTGAATATAGGTTATGTTTAGTTAAATTTTTGTCTCAATATTATAATATAAGTAATGTCGTTTTTTGATACTGTACAAAATTCTACCTCTGTTTAAAAGTTAATACAGTTTTGATCTGTAATATAATTTAATAATAAGTACGCTGAATGTCAATGTATTTGACTAGAATGTAGGTTATGTTACGAATGTAGGTTATGTTCAGTTAAATTTTTGTCACTAGATATAATCTAATAATAAATACACTAAACGTC
>NW_025110208.1:0-2852 GCF_011392965.1 Frieseomelitta varia | reverse complement strand
TTAAAAGTTAATACAGTTTTGATCTGTAATATAATTTAATAATAAGTACGCTGAATGTCAATGTATTTGACTAGAATGTAGATTATGTTACGAATGTAGGTTATGTTCAGTTAAATTTTTGTCACTAGATATAATCTAATAATAAGTACACTAAACGTCAATATATTTAACTAGAATATAGGTTATGTTGTGAATATAGGTTATGTTTAGTTAAACTTTTGTCACTAGATATAATTTAATAATAAGTGCACTAAATGTCAATATATTTAACTAGAATATAGATTATGTTGTGAATATAGGTTATGTTCAGTTAAATTTTTGTCACTAGATGGCAATGTTTGTTAAATTCGAAGAAAACGACATTACTTGTGGATAGCCCTGATACATTTTGATATACTATAACGTTTTATCACACTATCATAATAATGTAATATAATTGGAAAAGGGAGACTAAATTTTTTAAATATCTCGTTAAGTTCTCAAAAAATTCGAGTTTGAACATTCATCGAAGATTTTTTTAAATTAACTCGTGAAATTGGTCATGCAATTTACTCCAAAAAAAAAAAAGAAAAAAATTTTTGACCATTTCTTCGAGTCAGTTCGAGTAGTTTCTAATCGTGGATGTGATCGACGTATCGTAGAATTGCCGATCGACTCGGAGGAGAAACGCGAGAAAGAGGAGGGCGATCGATTCAAAAAGTTTCTCGATCGTTTTGCAAACTGGCGAGCGCGTTTCGTCACTCGCAGCGTCTTAATTCACAACGACGTTATCGTCGTACGCTTCCAGGGGAATTTCCGGAGCATTCCTGAGATTGCTGCATTAACGCGTTCTTGAAAGTTAAGATGCTTCTCGCAGCTCTGACTTCTGCTTTGTTCCTGGCAACACGGGAACTGCAAACGCGCCCTCTGAAATTATTCGCTGAGTAGCACCGCGACTTTCTCGCTCATCGTGAGAGCCTCTCCCGGTCTTCGCGAGCCTCGATATTATTTCACACCGATCCCAACAACTTTCCTATCTTTCCCTTTGGAAATGGCCGTTCTTATCTATCATGCAACACTCCCCGGTCACCCTGCTTTCATCCCTCGACTCGTTCGTTTCCCTATTACCGCTCAAAAGCGGTAAATTTTCCAGCGGTGTTCTTTTGTATCAGCGAATTCACGCTTCGAGCGTTCGTCCAAGGATGATGAAGAGCGGGGCTCCTTAGCGCTTTAACTGCCACGTCGGTACCCTAGGGACTTTTGCTTTAAAATGTAAACGATGGAAATCGCAGATCGTCACATCTATATTCTTTAACGTTCATTTTATTTATTTGTTATTATTACTTCACGTTTATTTTTTTTATTTTACTCATTTATTATTATTATTATTTCACATTTATTTTTTATTTCACTCGTTTATTATTATCTTACATTTATTTTTTTATTTTATTCATTTATTGTTATTAGTTCACACTTATTCTTTATTTTATTCATTTATCATTATTATTTTACATTTATTTTCTATTTTATTCATTTATTATTATTATTTCACATTTATTTTTTATTTTATTCATTTATTATTATTATTATTTTACATTTATTTTTCATTTTATTTATTTATTATTATTATTTTACACTTATTATTATTTTACATTTTTCATTTTATTCATTTATTATTATTATTTTACATTCATTCTGTTTAATTTCATATTAAATTGGTGTACTGTATTTATTGTGAGCGCAAAAATTTATATTGTTCATTGTGTATTGCGTACGTAGTTTGTACTTTTATATTGTCCAACTTATGAATATTTTATTTAACCACTTGCGCTGGCAACTGATTGCGGACCATAACGAGTGACCAAATCGTACACGATAATTCGTCGCTTTCTTTTTGCACTCGTCGGTACGATATATCACTTGTTATAAAAATTATTGAGAAGTAGTAACTTTATTATTTGTCTTGCCTATTCTGTTTTACTCAAATATACTTAAAACTGAGAAAATGTTGCAATTTTTGGGACAAAAAATTCTCGACGTGCGTGGCAAAAATTCTCAATTACTACTCCAGCGCAGGAAGCGCTTAATTTTCAATAATTATTGTATAATTTATAGTTCATACTTATCGTACTATGATACGTAACACGTAAAACACAAAATGCATACCGTCGTTCGGTAATAAAACGAAAGGAACTTCTGGGACAACGTAATATTTCGGCGATGATGAAGAATGGCGTGGAACAGGCATCACGTGCGAAGGATCGTTGAGCTCTCTCTCTTTCTGCGCGAGCGTGTGGAAAGATTTTTCCTAGGACAAATAGGTCGGCACGTAACGTGGGAGAAAAGCGAGTATGTGTATGTGTGTGTGTGTGTGTGCACACGCTGCCATGATTCGAGTTAATGCGAAAATGACACGCGACCTAGCAAATTACCGTCGAAATTATAAGCTTCGCCGTTCAAGGCCGCGGCTTATTTCAATTTCCTTCGCGCTTCTCGTGCTTCCCGTGCCTTCTCCATCGATTCGAATTTCTCCGTCCTCTGCACCGCAAAATCAAGCTGGATTGCCCTAATTGCATCCTTCCACTCGTGCATACTTCCCCATTGCCTTTCAACTCCAATCGGAACGTCGAACGTAGCTTCGTTCTCGACTTTTTCAACTTCTCGTTCTCGAAGTTCTTCAACTTGGCCGATTCCAGATGAAAATCAAACCTTGAAACTGAAGAAATTTCTAGCTTAACGAGAGGGTGCAAACTCCTTTTCTTCAATTTTATCGTGACTCGCATAAACAAGAAAGTCATGACAAAGTCGCAACGCACCGAAAATTGTCGGGAAAGTATTGAACAGCTACGTAAATAGTGGATTTTGTGGCGTGC
>NW_025110207.1:270362-415280 GCF_011392965.1 Frieseomelitta varia | reverse complement strand
ACCGCATACGAAGTCTAATATCGACTGGAACTTCCTCTAATATCTCGTGTAAACGCGTGCTCAAAAAATCAACGTACTTTGCGCCTGTTAGTTTCCCATCAAGAAAAAAAAGGTCCAATTAAAAATTTATCAATTATTCCTGCCCATACGTTTAAACTAAACTGATGTTGATGTCTTGAATGCACAATAACGTGTGGGTTTTCTTCATCCCAATTATGATTATTATGAAAATTGAATATACCATTCCTGGTAAAACTAGCTTACTAGAGTGTTTTGCTCTGTTTATTAAAATTCGTTATATCTCATAAACGAAGACAGATAGGACATATATTTATACTGATATACTTTTTTTCATTATTTTCAGGTGTACAATCAGCTGCCAAAGTGCGTTCCACAAGTTACGAAACACCCTGTATATATATATATATATATATATATATATATATATATATATATATATATATATATTTCCGTGACTCGAAAACTGAGGCTTTCATCCTTTGGTGTTTCAACGAGCCAGGGAACGACACTCTGCGTCAACACGCGATGAACGGACGAACGATGGAATATACTTAAGCTGTAGAATCCGTCTGCGTGTATCTGCTCTGTCCTTGCACTTGTGCAATCGAAGGGGAGAGGAGAAAGAGACGAGAAAGGGTTAATACCGATCCGGCAAGCTGCTCCAATTTCAATTCGCGCGATAAACCGCGGCGGACGCGGCCGATGTGGCTTGCACCTGGCTTCCCGGTGTCTATTTACGTCCGCGTCGGAATAACGCCGGTAATTTACATTTTCAGCTGACCGACTTCCATTCGACTAAATTCGCCGTTCAAGTTCTCGGTGAGAAGACAAACAGACGGCAACGAGCGAGCACACGCCACTCCGCGTGGAAACCACTTGTCGTCAATGGAAACGCAGAACTTTGAGGATTGATGAGAGGGCTCGAGAGGGGCCAGCCGATTCGATGAAATTCTCAATCAACAGGACCGTTATCCCGTTCGTGGGTGCTTTTCTCTGCGTCTCTTTCTCTGAACAAACGGTCAACCTTTTTCTCCTTTCAACGTCTTCAACGAGGCAGGAAACATCGAAAATGTTTCAGAGAAACTCCTCGAGATCTGAAGACTCTGTACTCACGGCTCGGCGAGAGATTGTAAACGATTTTTTATATCGTTCTTGTTATCGTAGAGTCGACTCTATTAAAACTTCAGCTGGCTATTGTTTCAAAAGAACAGGCTACACAGCCTTTATAGAGCATCGAGTTGTCCGGACGTACCTTCGCGAAAGTCAGCTGCTTCAAATCTTCTGCATCCTCTAGCCGGAGATAAAAGGCACGAGCAAAAATGTCAGTGACGGTTTATTTTTGCTCGTGGAAACCATCCCGCAGCTCTCAGAGCGTGCAGAGCGAACGCGAAACGGAGGATCTCCCCGTCTGGTCGTCGTCGAAAGCGAGCGCACACGCTCGTAAAATCGAGCCCCGTGGTGGTTTTTCCGACTTCAGGTCGGACGTAGTGTCGACGAACTATTGATTCGCCGGTGGAGCCCGCGTTCCCCGTGCCTCTATACCAATCCACCAGCACACGGGTCCCAGTGCCGTACCGATTTTCCCAAGCGTGTACGAATTACCGTCACGTACCACCCACCGTATTATGCCTTTTCCGGTTTATCGATTTTTGCCGAGCTTTACAATCAGACACTGGGTGTACAGTATACAGCGATCGTCGAATTAGAATCGCGTACAGAAACTTCTCTTCAATTGTGATACACATTGCACGAATTGTCGAAATTCTTAATGATTGTCCAATTATTCCGATTGATAAATGTCGTTTCTCCAAATAAATCCTCACTGAACCAAATAGTAAAGTTTCTCTAAAACGCTTGATCAATTTTTCACCAATATTATGTACAATACATGCGCTGCTCCAGTCAATTGGACAGTTGTAGCTTCTTTTGAAATAATTTATTCAACTGAGATTTTTTTCGAAACAGTTCGTTCGTTGAGAAATTGCCTGGAAGATACGTCTCTACTCTTCTCAGAATATTTATAAAAGTAAAGGATCAAAGGCAGCGACGTGACAAATAGGTAACCTCAGCGAGTTAGAATTCCTTAATGCAATCCGAATCAGTTGGGAATTTTGAGTGATCCTAATCCAACGACCAGACATTCGTATTTCACTTTTCGATCGGAACGAAGCTTGGTATCATCGGAGCATCTTCTGCATAGTTTCATCTTTCAGTTGGGAAATTCTCACGCGTTATGCAACGAGTTAACTTAATATAAATTGGCGAAATTGTTTGGAGAGAAACGAAAGACATACGCATTAATACTTACGTCGAATCTATGCTACGATTGTATGCTGAAATACACTTTCTCGTTCCCACGCTTCGATAAGCGATGAATTGTATCTTCATGTACAAGAAAGCAATCGACGTAGAATCTGAATAATAACGATCGTCTTCACGATTCAATATTTCTTTACGTCATTTTCATTCGAAGAGTTTCTGAAGAACTTAGCGTCACAGGCTGGAAAGTGAAACGCTACCAGCCCCTGAAGGATCACACTTTCGTTTACACGGCCCGTGAACTGAGACCTCCTGCATGATTGAACTAATATTATCAACGAGTTACAAGTTATATTACAAGTTATAGCAACAAGCACGAATCTTACAAATTGCAAACCGATCAGATTATTCCATTCGTCGTGAAAATTGCAAAGTTCTGTCGACTCGACGATTATTATTAATTAGCACATTACTAAATGTTAAACCACTTTGCAAGAGAATTCTAACATCATCTCTTTCGTAAAAAAAAAAAAAAAATAGCTTCTAGACTATTAGAATCAGCTGAGAAAAAAAAAAAAAAGTGTAACCAAGCGGAACCAAGAGGCGTAACTGCGAAAACTGTGAGGCAAGTTTCATTGTTCGCACTTGTTTCATTGGGACACTTTGCAAAAAAAAAACAGTGAAAAAGAAAACCAATGATCCTCTTATTGTCCAGTAAATTGTAAAATAGCAGAATTTATGACAATTCGCTATCAACTGATCGTTTAAGAGACACTGGCGTGGAAGTTTGAATTTTATTGCGTCCCAGTTCAATAGACGCAACCATCTGCATAAAATTTAATACACACGTACATCTGCGTTCTTGTGCAAGTTCCCTTTTCCGCGAGATAGACTGGTGCCGGGCGCCAAGACGCTCCGATCAATAAGGCAGCAACCTTGCGATCGTCACGACGGTGCGACGAAAAACTTTCGGTTTTAATAGTGACGCAGGGAACACCCGTATCTATCTGTGTTTACTTTCTGCCTTACAGCTCTTCTGTCTCCTTCTAAATATTGCCTTCGAGCCACCGCGGTGCCTATATGTACGTTTTCGAAGTTACAAATCATTTAACGACCCTCATTGCCTGCGGTGAAACGGAGGGAACTGGACGGAGGACTCGACCAACCTCAAAAAAAGCGATACGAACGCCCGGCAGAGTAACAAATAAATTGCGGAGCGTTTCTCAACATCGTGTCGCCGTTTACGATTACACGAACAACATTAACGAATTTATTTCACCGTTGATTACGTTTCTGTACTTTCCTCTGTTAATTGCAAACGGTTTGCTAAATCCGCCTGCGCTATCGATCGCGAGTTCGGTGACCTCACACTGCGGTCTCGTTCAAGTTAAAATTACGAACATTTAAAATTAACAAGGCACGCGATGTGTTTTGTACTTCTTCTTTTTTTTTTTTTTTTTTTTCATGTATTTTCGACATTTTTTTTCGAGCAACGATGCAGATAATGACGGGGACACAGCTGGAAAACGAAATTTCAATTGGCGGACACTGCGATAGATGAATATCAAATTAACCGTTATAGACGAAAACAGATCGATATGACGTTTTAGGCAAGGGCTATTCTAGTCATGGAATCACGTCGGACAATATCGAATGCGGGGACGTGCTGGTTTTATTGCCGCACTAATCGTGCCTCAGAGATATTTTGCATCGATTTATATTTGCACACGGTCCATCGTCGTCTGTCATGGACGTTCATTATCTACAACCGATTACTTGTTATAACTCTGTAGAATTTCACTTGTTTTTCTTTTTCTTTTTTGCACGATACTGTATCATTCGTCTTAGCCTCGATTTGTTGCAAATAACAAATCTTTCCAGTATCTTTTTCTTCTCGTATGAACGAAGCGTGTTCTGTCAAAGTTAAAATAACGTGCTACTTTTATTTTTAAACATTTGCTTTACTCGCCGTTGCTCTAAAATATGTTTCGAGCGTATATTATTCTAATGCACTCTAGATAAGACTTAAAGAAAAGATTATTTTTTCAAATCAATTATGATATGTTGAATTCTAATACAAAACTATGAGCGACCACAATGTTCCGCAAAAGTTACTAATTCGGTGTTTATTGAATTTCGCAGCACCGCGCGTGATGCGTATAAAAATCAACGCGTAAAACTAGAGGAGCCGGCGTTTGCTCTAACCTATAGTTGAGGGCAGAAAAATTTTTGCGCAGTTTATTTACGTAACGATATTTAAATGGAAAGGAACGAGCCAGCGCGAGAATTGAAATAACAAAATAAGGAATAGAAAAACAGAACAAATTGACAAGGGACTAACCTGCAGGTGAATGGGGACCTTCTTCACCGGCGTGCTCATTTCTGATTAAAGAGAGATTGATCACGTTGCTCCGGAAAAATAGCGAATCCGATCACGATACTGATCGTCGGTCGCGTAGTATATATTCTGTATTAACGTTGCGCGTGCACACCACTATTTTTACTTAAGAAGAGACGTACCACTTGCGCGAAGTTCCCCGGAAGCGAAAATTAAAAAGCGCAAGATCGAATCGAATCGAACAATCGACTGCGACTGACGCTACGAGTGCGCGTCGCACAACCACGATGGTAAGTTTTCCTCCCTACTCCCTTCGTTTCAGGATAGGTGGGGATCATCCCCACTATATATGTATATATGTATGTGGTTCATCATACTCTGGGAATATGTAATTTCCAAGACACTCTGAGTTCAACAATTTTTCTTTCTTTTTTTTTTTTTGCTATCTTGATTGTAACGAAACAGAACCAAAAGGAGTGAGAGTACTCTTACTCTTGTTTACATCTTGATAAATATCATTGCACATAATTGATCGTGTATCTGCAGATAATTTCAAAGCTGTTGCAAGTTCAAACATTTCTTGTTAATTCGATCTAACGAGATAAACTCAACGAGAAACTGGAACCACCCTTGGCTCATTTGTATCTCGAAAGATAGATAATAAAATATTTGATAAAAATTTAGACGCTTGACTAAGTAATTGTCATTAAGTTGTCAATTATAAACTTTTCAAATACGTGAAAGATATATTTTTCAGAAGGTTGAAATTGGTAAGAGTGTGGATTAAACGTATTCCCGCCGAAATAGAATACTTCCGTTTAAACATGGCTATTCTTTTACATATGAGTTGCGATTTATCCGAAAATAAACAGAGGATACTGCATTTAATGCCATGCAAAATTTGTGGTGATAAATCTGCCAATGTTTCTACTTATTTTACACCTTATATTTGTAAAAGAGACAATGAAGGTACGTTCGTGAAATTTGAATTCATTATCGGTAAACATACATGGTTAGTATGTATACATTTTCCTGCAAATAATAATTACACCAATAATATTGTGACAACAAAATGTGTGATTAAACAAAAAGAAATTCCTTTCACATATAGTTTATACCTCTTCGTTTCGTGGACGTCCGCTTTATGGAAAAAAAATAACAGTTCCTTCTGGATATAAAGGTATTATATTTGTTGAGCACAAAAAATCAGAAATAGGAAATGTTAAACGTAATTTGTATGTCACGGGTACCTTTCCGCATTTCACTTACTGGAATTATGATAAGTTGCCAACAAAAAATGATGCGTTAGCAGCTGCTATGGACTGGATTGATATTGCCGAAGCAGTAAGTTATTAAATAAGAAGTAAAGATTCATTGTATTTTGTAGAATATAATCAATATTTGTATTTATGATATATTTCCTCCTTAGCTACATTCTACAGAATCATAACTAAAAATAAAACTTAACATTATGTGAAAAATACTGTTATACATTCGGTGGATTATGAAGATTGTTCTATTTTGATATAAAGATAAAAATAAATATATTTTGCATATTTTATATACGTTATAGTTTATTAACCATGTTTTATATCATGAGCATATATTTTTGTCATACATAACAGACACCTTATAATCCCATATGTAAACAAGCAAATGACTTTTGGTTTAATCAGGAAAGCTATTTCAAAAATGTGCAGTCTTTTACAAGATAAATAGTATATTTGTAATTTATTTTCTTATTTTTATAAATATATAAAAGTTGCAATGAGAGAAGATGAAAGCATTTACTATAATCTTTGTTAGCAGAGATCTTTTCTTATTACATATATATAATACTACTGAGTGTAATATATTATAGTATTTTCAATATTGTTTATAATGATATCAGAGAAATAGACTGTTAGTTATAAATTTATAACCAGTGTAATATAATTCTTTTCCAAAGTTATGTTCTATGTGACATTCATATGTAGCTGTTTATTTATGATTATATCTGTATAAAATTCATATAAAATGTTTTCTGGAGACTATTTAACATAGGTTGGCAGTTTTAGAATGAATATTTGCAAGAAATACATGCATGGTTCCTACTGGAGTCTTTTTATACATGCACATATGTATATATATATATATATATAAAAAAGTTAAAATAATCTTAGTTTCATGTACAATGGCAGTTAAAGATAAAAAAAAAAGTAGAAAGTTTCATAAATATTTATGTCAGAAGAAATGTTAAATATAATTGTATATATAAAATAAATATTTGAAATCACTTTTAAGAAATTCTAAAATCGTAAACAAGATTAATCAAAAATAAAGTGTATAGAGATAAAAATTTTTTTATATAAATTAAAACATTTTTAGTTCATGAATACTTCATGATACATAAATAATAAATTATCATAAATTAATATGTTCTTAAATTTCCTGATCAGCCTACACAACTTATTTACAATTGCATCATATTCCTAATACCCAGCTAATCTAAAAATAGGTCCATCATATATCACGTCATTTCATTTTAGCAAAAGCACCCTAATATTTATTTATAAAATTAAAAAGTAAGTTCTGATATCTAGTATTACTACAGAAAAAAAACAATCATATTATTTTCTCTAGTATTTTATAAAAAATTCTAAGAAAGGAAAAATGTCCTTATTATTAGTATATTGTATATTCATTTTTAGCCTCTCTTATTGATACTAAAACTAGATATACATAGTAAACAATCTGTGACTTTTACTATTGCACGGTTTTTATTTTGTACCCTGATTTTTAAGTATTTTTTTTAACTTACTTAAAATTGTTTATTCAAATTCAATTATTGAGTAATAAATACAATACTTTTCTAAATATTTTTTAATTGAAAATCATATAGTTGGCTCAAGTATTTTTAATACCATTATATAGTTCAATATATATTTAAAAAAAATAGATTTAACAGTCTTATATTGTTATTAAAAAAGTTAATCATAAATTAATCGAATTTTGATAATACTTATACTGTTTACATACGATTGTATGAAACGTTTACTAAATCTGTGCGTCTTAGAGATTATTATGTAAAAATTATTTAGACTTTCATAATACTGATTATGAGAATGTACCCAACTCATTTGCTTGCTCCTGATGATACTTGTTCTGATCTTGTTGTTGTTTAATAAATGCACTCAATCTGTTAAGTAAGAATTGTTTATCATGACCTTCTAGCACTAACTGATTCTTTAAAACTGTAACCATGTGTTTGTTTGCTATTGATACAGCATAATAGTAATATAAAAGTAAAGTAAGAATAACAAAAGCTGGTATACCAAATCCAGCAGTACCAAGAAAATATAAAATAGATTGAAGCCAGTCAGGAAATTCTGCGAAAACCACAATTAATAATGACCATACAGACTTAAAACCTCTAAATGGTCCACAAGATTTTGACGGTTCTATTTCTGCAATAGAGTAACCAACTGGGACAGTAAATAAAATAAAAGAGATCAATAGAATCAACATAAAAAATGCATTCGATTTACTTGCCCTGTAAATTTTACTTGATGGAGTACTATTTACTAAACAAGCAAATTTTTTAATATAAAACAATACGAATGTACCAAATATTGCAATCAGTGGTAATAAAGGTGCATAAAATAAACCAAGCCAACAAATAGTTTGTAAATAAACAACATCTAAGACATGCTTAGGTAAATCAAATTCTTGTTCACCGAAAAAACGTAATACTTTGTTTTCTGTATGTTTTGCTATCATTGATCTGGGAAAATTGATAAAAAATGTCATAAAAAATTGAAAAAAAAGATCAGTCATATAGAGTTTGAAGAACTGCTGACCTACGAATGTTTCCCAGCATAATGGTCGTTTACTAGTATTGTTAGTGCATTCATTATCCTTTACCTCTGTTACAATTAGTCTATAAAATGATGTAAGTACAACAATGAGAGAAGAAAGTCGCAAAAATACAGTTCGGAAAAGAGTTATACGAATAACAAATGAAGGACTATAATTTTCTAAAGAGACCAGATATCGAAATAGAGATGGTACGGCAAAATTTAAAATGACAATACACATGTATGGAAGAAACTCGAAAAATAAGTGAACGATTCTATTTAAAGATAAATTTAAGGATAAATGTGAATCTGTGATGTTTGTTTCATCAATTTGTGGTGAAATTTGATTGAAAGAAAACTCAAATATATAATAAATAAATATACCACAACCACATAATACTGTTAAAACTATTAAATTAATAAACAAACGCATGAGAAACAATTTTGTTGTTTCTTCTCTCGTTCGATTTTGTCTTTCTTCTTCTAGTCTTTCGGCTTCTAAAAATGCTTTCACTTCATTATATAATGCTTTGTGTTTTATAGCTGCAGACTTTTCATTATGTATACAATAATCCCAACCTCCAAAAACTAAATTACAATACTGATAAAATTGACCTTCATTTTCGACTACCCGTTGTTTAAAACTTTTAGCAGCTGACTTAACAATGACTATTAAACTAAAAATAAATACACCAACAGTTGCAGAAATATAGGATAATGGCAAATTAAAAAATATACCAGAAGTATAAGTCATATGGCTATATGCACCATAAAATAATAAAGTGTATTCTAATATACCAGCTATGTTACCACTTTCTTGAGTTATATTCCAATATAATTCTGAACAGCAAGATATACTATGACTGTTATTAGAATTTACGCATGTTTCATCTTCTGGCATATCCAATAATGTTGCAGGTAACACAATAAATAAAAATATAATTGCAAACAAAAGAACATTAAGATACAGTAACCATTTGATGAATAAAAAGTATGCAACAATTCCCATTCCAAAGTTCCCACCAATTGTTTTAAGGCTATCATTCCATAACTCCATTTTTGAATATGCTTCCTTCATTCTGATCCGAAATTGTTGCCAAGCTTTCCTTCGTTGCCATTTCAATTGCTCAAAACCTTGCAATCTTAATTTTGTAGCGCTCTGAAATATATATAAACAGATATTTAGCAATTTTTAATCAAGTATATAATTCTATTTTTCTTCATTAATATTATCATTACTTGTAACTGATTTTTTAGTTGTATCTTTTGTGCCATGCACACAGGCATGGCTTTGATTTGCATTATTTCTTCCCAAGTACGTTCCTCATTGGATAAATTTTCAGATAAGTCTGGTAACATTGATACTGCTGCATCATGAATATTCGTTGACATACGTCTAGATGTAGTTGTACCACGAGATCTTGTACTAGTACGTCTCCTCAGTGTTGTTTTAGTATCATTACGTATTCGTTTGGCAGTTGCTATTTGAAATAAATAACATTAACATTAGCATTAACTGATAATATCAAAATATTAAACATACAATATAAATTCTATTATTCACAAACTTACCAACACGTGATTTTTTACTTGGCAGTAAAGTAGCTATATGAGAAGGATCTCTTTGTAATGCTTGTTGTAAATCTGCTTCAATTGCTGCAGGATAGCTTTCCTGATAAAATTCAGCTCCAGCCTCTTCCCAACCCTGTCCTCTGTCACAAGCACGTTTTTTTCTGTCTCCCCCTGACATCTTCTTTTTATGACTAATTGTAATTTGCGTATGGAATTTTCTTCAAAAATCTTACACACAAAATTGAAATAAAAATTATTCACATATAATTTATTAAATTGCTTTGTATCCCAATTATTCACATATAATTTATTAAATTGCTTTGTATCCCAATTATTCATATATAATTTATTAAATTGCTTTGTATCCCCCAAAATATCTAATATTTACCAAATTTTGTATGATTTTATATGTTAATCAATATACATATATAAATGATATAGTCTTACAAATTATAAAAATGATATAGTCTAAACAAATTATAATTTAAACAAGTTGCACTAAGGAATAACATTAATAATAAACTTTTATATACGTTCAGTTATAAATACCTAATTGAGAAGTATCCAAGATGAATCAGTCGATCAAGTGTCTTGTAATTGTGCAATTTCTTGATAATACATATTCCTTTATTCTCTTCGATAACAATACTCATGAAAAAGAAAAAAAATAACACTTTAACAGACAAAACACTGATCTTTATCAGTTATATGACACGTACATAGATTGCAGTTGTAAACTATGACGTAGTTGCGTGAAATATTTAAATGTATTAAATCACATCAATATCAAATTTAATATTCCTATATGACAAAATTTCTGATTTTTCCACGTAAATAAAGCAAAGTAAATGCAACGATTCAACCAGTAAACGCACATCGGCATTTTGTTTTCCCATGTATCTAAACCCGTGTAATTTGTAGACGGCTGATAAAACACTGAGTCATGAACCAAAAGGAATATAGAAGGTATTGTTCTACTTGTATCAAATAAGAAATTCTGAGTATAATTAATTTTTGTATAAATTTTCGCAATACAATAGAATATTGCAGATTAATGCATTGATAAACTTGAAGAAAAAGATTAATTTATAATCACTCAAGATAATCATTAGATAAGAATTAAATCACTTGACATACTATGTATATATATTCATCTACATTCAAATATAAATTATTGATATGCATTAATATATATTTAGTAATTATTTTATACAATTAAATAATTTAATCAATCAATTTTGTATCGCATTCTTACATTATACAGATTAATTTCAACACTCTTGACATTTCCCATCATACAAAAGATGCATATATACAAAATTCAAACGCAAGTACATAGCCAAAATTAACATTCAGAACACAGAAAAGTATTATAGAGTAGAATATAACAATTATTACAATTCGCTAATTAAATAATTTATGTTATAAAAATAATATCAATGTTTCTAATTTTATTTTTAATTTTAGAACTAATATTTCGGATATATAATATAACATTACATGTTATATAGAAATTCATTGATATTAATTATTATACTTTGTGATGCAAATATTTTTTACTATTATGATTATGATCATAAGAATAATAATTTACATAAAATATTTTAGTATTGTCGTCCTCCTTTGCCTCCTCCACGATTATATCCACGTTGATAATTATCTGCTCCAGAATTCGAGCCGCTTTGATTCCAACCTCCTTGAACTCTACCTCCTCTTCCTCTACCACTACCTCCTCTTTGATACTGTTGTCCACCTTTATATTCAGATTTATATCCTAAATAAATTGATTATTAAACAATAATTTGATTAACATTCTTGTATACAAATCACAATTATTATAAACGTTTATATCCTATATTTTTACTATTATCTGTTTTCTTAAATCAATTACCTCCATCTCTGCTGTCTCCACTGTAACTATTATTCCCACCACCTCCATAACCACCTCCTTGTCCTCCGCCATATCCACCTTTTTGTCCTCCTCCATAACCACCTCCTTGACTTCTTCCTCCATAACCACCTCCTTGACCCCCTCCTCCATAACCACCCCCTTGTCCTCCTCCACCATAACCACCTCCTTGGCCCCCTCCTCCATAACCACTCCCTTGGCCCCCTCCTCCATAACCACCACCTTGCCCTCCCGCTCTGTAACCACCTCCCTGTCCTCCCCCTCTATAACCACCTCCTTGTCCTCCCCCATAACCACTTCCTTGTCCTCCTCCCCCTCCATAACTACCTCCTTGTCCTCCTCCTCCTCCTCCTCCATAACTACCTCCTTGGCCTCCTCCTCCCCCATAACTACCTCCTTGCCCTCCTCCTCCTCCATAACTACCTCCTTGGCCTCCTCCTCCCCCATAACTACCTCCTTGCCCTCCTCCTCCTCCATAACTACCTCCTTGGCCTCCTCCTCCCCCATAACTACCTCCTTGCCCTCCTCCTCCTCCATAACTACCTCCTTGGCCTCCTCCTCCCCCATAACTACCTCCTTGCCCTCCTCCTCCTCCATAACTACCTCCTTGACTTCCTTTATAACCACTACCTTGACCTCCTTTATAACCACCTCCTTGACCTCCTTTATAACTACCTCCTTGACCACTTTTATAACTTCCTTGTCCTCCTCCATATCCACCTCCTTGCCCTCCCCCATATCCACCTCCTTGCCCTCCTCCATATCCACCTCCTTGTCCTCCTCCATATCCACTTCCTTTTCCTCCTCCATATCCGCTTCCTTGTGCTCCTCCATACCCTCCTTGTTTTTCTCCATATCTTCCTTGTCCACTATATCCACTATTAGAAGCGTAACTGCTATCTCCATAACCAGCATTACCACTATATGAATTTTTATCACTATTATAAGAATTAGAAGTTTGAAAATTGCTGCCACCTCCACGACCGCCGCCTCTACCTCCTCGTCCACCTCTAAAACAACATAAAAATATATATATCCATTCAAATTTATCTAAATTTATTTTATTTAATTTAACTTACCCAGAAGTTGAAGGTCCAGGTACTCGATCTTTTTGCCAAGGTGGCATTTCAGGCGGTGGAGGTTCTTGTTCATACGGTCTTCCACCTCTATCTGGTACCTCTCCTATAATAATTTTATTAATTTCAGTTTGAGTATTTTTCCTAACACTTGCATTGCTTGTTTTCTCCATTAATGCAATATCATCTCTCGCTGCTAATAAATCAGCAAATGTAACATCTGGTTCTGCAGTTAGAAGTTTCCTAGTTTCTTCATATTGTCTATTTAATTCAGCTTCTTGAGGTTTTATTCTATCTGACCACTATATTTAAAAGTATAAAGCACATGTTTTTAGATAACATAAAAATATTAGTAGCTTTTATAATTCTAGCTTAAAAATATATATATTTACTAGAAAAGACTGCACTGTTACATCAAGCCTCTTGAGCAACATATCACGACGCATTCGATACTCATCATGTAACTCTTGTTGTATATGTTCAAGATCGTTCCAGTCTTCTTCTGAGAATTCATGAGTAATTAATGGTTGCCCTACCAATTCAGAAGGGGCTGTTTTTAACACTTCAGTCAATTTGTTATGCAGTCTTGTAAAGAGCTTCTCAGTAGTGATATCATCTGGTGGTCTCTCAAAATTTAAAGCTATTAACATATCTTTAAGATCTTTAGCTGTATCACTCTCTTCCTATAAAAAATATATATATTTTTTAATAAAACTATAAGATCATTTATATATTTTAATCGTATTTTAATGAAAACTTACAACAACAATCGTTGAACTTGAACTTGCAGCTGTTGAACTAGAACTTGCAGCTGTTGAACTAGAACTTGCAGCCGTTGAACTAGAACTTGCAGCTGTTGAACTAGAACTTGCAGCCATTGAACTTGAACTTGCCGCCATTGAACTTGAACTTGCAGCCGTTGAACTTGAACTTGCTGCCGTTGAACTTGAACTTGAACTTGAACTTTCATGCTTCCTAAATTCTAATAATCTGGAAGTTTTCAGTTCTGCTCCCAAAAAATCTAATAAGATACATCTATCCTGTTCAGTTGCTAGTCTTGTATTAACATTACCAGTCATTAATCTCTTATTCATACATCCTAATTCTTTAAGAAAACAGCTTAACTCTAATAGGAAAGAACTAGAATCATCTGGAGACACTATTGCATGGATGGCTTCATCCATATCATTGAGTATTGCAAGTTCATCTGCAAACCATGCTACAAGCTGTGTAAATTCTATTGATTTTGGACCTTGTTTTAGAGCCTCTTTAAATTTACTAGGATCTGTTAGCTGACCATTGTATCTGTAAAATAAAAGAATTTTTTAGACGATACAATCAATAACACTAATATTAATTATGGAGTTACAAAGAATCACACTAATAATTTTGTGTTCAATTAAAATTTATTAAATGCATGTAAATAAAGAATTGTCCTCGAATATTGTATAATATTAATTCTTAATATATGATTAAGTATTAATTCATTAGTTGCCATCATGCCTATTTCAAAATCATGATAAAATAAAATTTGAATATCACAGCATTAATTACGATATTCACATGGGAATGGTTTTTTGAAGTATACTTGTTTTAAACTACTAAAAAACCAATAAACGTTTATAAAATTATATGATCTTGAAAAAAAATTTGTACAATAGTATAACATTCAACATCATAACCTCATACATACCCAAGTTTTTGTATCCTCTCCAGTAATCTAAGTTCCATTTTGACAAAACCTTCAATCGAATAAAACAAATAATTGTTACCGAAATATAAAATGTCTTAATGAAACCAAAATAACACGTACTTACAACAAAAATATTAATAAATTACATACGATACCTGTTTTTGCCGTATACACTGTCAATATGCCACAAGATTCTGTAATATAGAATATAGAGTATGAAAGAAATGTGGATGTCGTATTATAGGTAACAACATAAATAAGGTATACATATTATACCACATTTACGTTTATATCATCTTCACGATATTACCAATTTCATTTTGAATCTTTTAATAATTTGATTCATATTCATAAGAATTGAAATAACTTTGTATTGATAGAATTATAATCAACGAAATTTTTCGTTGAAAAAAACTTTATTTAAAGAGGTCTAATTATGTCCCCGTAAATAATTTTAAATGATAAGAATATACATACAATTGTATGAAATAAATCAGTTATAAAATGTAATACAGTTTTCGATATGTAAAATTCATACCTTTATTAAAATATTTTGTTTAGAAAAAACAAATATATATAATCTAATATAATTGTATCTTGCAGTAAAAAAATGTCCTAAAATTATACTTGCGTCTTACTAATTGATCGAAATTTTGTCCTACCGACCATTGCCATTTATTGAAAATTCGTCCCCTAAGCAAAATTATGATATACATATACATATATTTTCCATTTAACTTCTATTTGAGTGTTTTTATCCATATATAATATGGAATATTATTATTCGTTTCGTGCTAAGGCAAAATTTTACACAACATAGATCCCTTATTTATTAACATGTCAATTTCGAACTCCTGCTTAGTTAACAAAGCTAAATAGATAATTTGATATTTTCAAATTTGCTTTCGAGTTTTTGTGCACAACTACTTATGCTTTTATAAAATATTCATTATATTCAATTTCATATCATATTAGATACAGAATACTTGTTTAGGAATGTGTAAGACGAAGTTGCTCTATACTCTCCTCGATATGTTTGATAGACTTATTCTAATTTTTCATTCAGCTTTTTTCTTTTTCTAATGAAATTGCCGATATGTTACGTTCTCATTGATTTGAATGATTTTTAAGCATATTGTAGAAATTAACATTTTGAACTTCTTGTGCATACAACTATCGAACTCGCTTAGTTTCGAAGATATTTGGAAAAAATTGTCGGTACCACATAATATATATCCAAACCCAATTCTTATCTCTTGTTTATGTAAATATATAAATATGTGTACTGCCGATTAGTTTGAGTTATCTCGTACTACATATGTTATCCGGTAGCCGTCAACAAAAACTGACACATATGCATATGTACTATCACGGACGCACAATTACGAACAGAATTCATTGTAGTGGTACCGACAATTTTTTTGCAAATATCTCGAAAACTCAGTCAGTGCGGCAATTATACACATATGTACAGGAAAAAATTGTTTAAAATACTGATTTTTAAAACATATTCAAAAATTATCGAAATCGGAAAGGTATATTGACAGATTAATCGGCAGATTGACCCTTTTTTTTTTATTATAAATTTCTCCGTTGTTTAAAAATTTTATATTTTGATACTCTTATATAAATATTTTTGTAGATTTTGAAAAATTTCCGCAGATTTAATTACAAATAATTTATAATCAATTCTAGATTCTAGAAAATCTTTAAATTTGTGAATTATATGTTCTAATTGTATTGGAATAGATTAAACTAACATACAAGTATGTAAAATACCCAATATTGCGTTTATAATTTCAGTTATATTTATTTTTTGTTCTGATTATCACTGACATTTCTTGAGTATATATTTATTTTTTATATTGTACATAAGTGAATTGCAATCACTAATAAAAAATTTACAAAGGGAAATGATAAATAAAATTGCATCATGATTATAAAAGTAAAAACATGTAGATTTTTAGTGTATCATACTTACAAAGTTTTTAGCATATCATACTTACAAAGTTAATTTTAAAATATGCGTAATTAACATTACAATTAATATGTACAAATATTTTAATTTGTTGAGAATTCCAAAAGAATAATAGCAGATTATTCCTAAATTTAACTTAGGAATGATTATTGCCATTTGTATCTAATAATTTATTAATACTGGCATATCTTCAAATGTTAATTTTCATTTACATTGCCAGTAACTTTACATTTATATACTTGCAATATTTTACAATATTGTTATTTATACATTATTAATGAATCATGACAATATGACAATGTTTCATATTAATAAACATTATTAAATTTTACACCTGTATTTAAGTATATGGATATAACAGAATTGTCTTAAAATTCTGTTATAGATATGTTGTTGTTAAATAAACAAATGTTATAAATCTTGATTTAACAAATAGAATTAAATATTTTATTATACCTGTGGCACAAAATTTCAAAATCAATTTTATAATCTAATGTGTTGATATAATTTATGCCTTTATATTATTAATTTATCTATTTTATAAAAATCGATAAATATTGACAAAAAGAGATGACGTCGACTTTGATATATTAACAAAAATTAATAAAAAAAATATTTGCAGAAGTCGAAATTTGTAAAATAATCTAATAATGAAAACTTAATAGCTTACAAAGAAATAGCTCTATATTATATACTTATATGTACATTTAAATAAACAAACAAGTTTTAGGTAGTCACAAAGTAAAATTTTGATATATTAAATTAATTGTTTAGTCCGTTCTGCTCATTATTTCAAAAGCAATAATGATATGTTTATCAAAAATATAAAATCTTTTAAGTAAAAAAATAAATAAATAATTAGTATGCATTTTTTCTCCAACCAACCGGTTCCTGCCGGCCGAAATTTATCTAACTCGAACCAATAATCGAAACAAATCATCACTTTTTAATAGAAAATTATCGGTATTAGTTTGGACTAGATAAGTCTCTAATCTAGATGGAAGTTAGCCGGAAACACTGTAAAATTAATTAGTTTTTGAGAAATAACGAGCGATGGCTAAAACGTTTTGAAAGTTGTTTAGGAGAATATTCCTCTTGAATAAGAGAACATATATTGAATAATAAATAACATATATCAAGGTCAATGTCATTGGGGCTGGGTCTCCTTTTCTCAATATTTACCTAAAAATTTTTATACTCTGAAAAATCTTTACAGTCTAATTTTTTTTATTTTTTATGAATTTAGTATTATAATATACATATTTATACATATGTAATAGCGTACATCACGATTCAACTTAAACAATTCTATGTGACTGGCAAATTGTACATTTAATCTTTATGTATAGATATAAATATTAGTCTAGTAGTATACATTTAAATTTATTTTGAATGGTGCTTTGGCAAATATGTTTTCATAGCACCATAAATGTGCATTTTCATTGTGAAGCATATAATTTTAGCTAATCTTTGTACTACTTCAATCCATTTATACTTCAACCATGAAATGCAAAATATAATTCTTCTGTAAAACTTTAACAACACTTTTGAATGAACAAAATTTTTCTAAATATAATAAATAAAAATGTTCTTTTTTCTGAATCTTTTAATATTAATCTAGATATTTAATACAAAAGACAGTAACAGTCATTTATCAAAATGAAGTTATTAAGATTATATAATTTTGTATTACTTCCTGACTGATAAAATAAGCCAGATGATAAAGCTTTCATTTTTACAATTTGTACATTAATTTAGTGAATTAAAATTTTGAATCTCATTATGCAACCAATAATTAGTTATCTATATTTCCTTCATAGAAGGATTCACATTTTTCTAACAAACGTAGAACTGGATTTATGTTATAAGGAAACAAATCTTTTGATACTAATCTATCAATTGCTAAACGAAGTCTTATCAATATTGTCATGGTATCATCTAGCTCTCTTCCACAACAAGAAACAAATTCTGTCCAATTTCTTTTAACATATTTCAAAAATCTCAATAAGTACAATAAGAAACAGGTCTCATTACTGACAAGTAAATCTAATAAAACATCTGGGTCATGTGATACAGCATGTATAAATTGTATAAAAGTTAATGTTGGACTAAGCATATGACCAAGATCATTTTGTGGAGGTCCCCTATAAAATAAACCAACAGCTACATCTAAACAACATACCATGCCTTCAATTAAAAAATCATCTTGATCATGAAACATTTGTACAACCCACTGTGATAAAGGCATTTCAGGATGAAATGGCATTAATGTCTTAACACATTGATCAAGTTGTCTTAAAACTTCTCTAATACTCCTCTCAATAACTGCCATATCAGCATCAAGATCTTCTGCTTCAGAGCCCAAAGAAGAGTCACTAGAATCGCTGCGTGTTTCTTTAACAGTCACAGCAACACTTTTTAAAACTAAGAGCACTATTTTTTGTAGAAGAGGGCGGTCACCTTCGCCAGATCCTCCTCCAAATCTTCCAGAGCCATGTCTATATGGTAAAGCATCCAGTAATCTCCAATCTTTTACAGCTCTTACAATCAGGTGTGCAAGAGAACAAGGTTCATCTGGCAATATATCTTGTAATGCCAAAGTACTTCCATAACATAATATTTCATTAAATAGCCCAAGTAGATGTCTCCAAATTACACCAGGAACATTAGCATTTAAAAGTACAACCAGGTTATCTAACTGAGAATAAAAAAGTTTGGTGTCAATAACAGACAAGTTGGCTTTAACAGAAATAATGGATTCCCATAAATCAAGGAATGTAATGACAGCTGATTCATGTTGTGGCGTATATGAACTCAAAATAGCATCAAATTTTGATACTAGTATAGTCCATTTAGACTCTAATGCTTTAACACACATTGCTTTTACTGGTGTACTGTCAAAACTTTCTGCATCTGAAATTGATATTGTATTACAATGAGATGGCGGTACTATACTGTCTGTATCTTCAAGAGGGTGAATACTGCAGTCCTTGTGTTCTACAACTCTTTTTACAACATCCAAGGTAAATAGCATTTGGCTCGGAGAATGTGTATTCACTAAAGATTGTGTTAATCTTTCCAACCATGCTGTATCAATATTTTCCTTTGTTATAATAAAAAATGATGCAAGAACTCTGCTAGCAGCAAATGATATAAATTTATTTGTTGTACACGATAGGTCAATTATTTGATCTATAATGCCATGCTCATTTCGCGCTAGCGCATCACAAACATCTACTACTCTTTTGCACATAATACCTCTAATATTTTGTTTAATAGCTAAGTCAAATAATAGCTGTAAAGCGCTCATGAATTCCAAGGTTTGATCAGGTTCCCATTCTGATAATAAAGAAGATCTAAACGTGCCATCTGCAGCTTCCACTGTTGTACTAGTGAATGGTTTACGTAAACTACTTTCTGGTATATTGCATAAGCATTGTGCCAACAGACTATTCTGTAATTGTTCAATATCTGATAATGTATCTTTTTCAACTTCATTGTTTTCAATACGTTGTTTCTTCTTTGCTGGTTCCTCCATTATGTTATTAGGAGGATAATAATAACAGTGCCAAAGCACCATTAGCAGCACTATTCTCGCTGCTTTCTTCTTTTATAATATTTTGTCATCAGGTTTTTGAAATTTAGCCAACATCAGCTTATTGTATGTACAGTCATAAATATACCAGAAACTACAGTACACCTGTATTAACAAATAAAAACAAAATATTAAGATAAACTCTTTGGAAACTGATTACTCTTCTACAGTATTAAATATTTTTTACTATATTAGATATTTAAATATTAATATTCTTTTACTTTATTTTTTTCTAAATACTCAAAAATGTACTTTGTTTCAGGGCATAAAAAATTTTTAACTGACATTTATATTATCTGATAGTATTAATTTTGAATTTTAATTCAAAATTTTTAAATTTAATATAAACTCAAATCAAGCCATGATCTAATTCAAACTTAAGTTGGCGTAAAATCTGATCTAATTCTTTAATTCAAATTCAAATAAAATTTATTTAAAAATTCAACATTGTATGTGATTTACTATTTGTAAGTGTATCCTTCTGCACAGAATCCAACGTCTGTATCTTTTGAAGTAAGTAAAAGCAAGTTTCAAATCCAAAGTTTGTCAAGTTTAAAACCGATATTTTTGGACTTTGTTATATATCAGAAAATATATTGATCAGTCAAAGATTTGTAGCCACCTAAAACAATGCCTTGGCTGAAACAAATATTATAAATATACTCTATTACAGAGTAGAATTTTTATTATCAAATAATAGTTAAAATACTGTTTGTAAAAGAATTTTTATAATGTTATAATATAAATAAAGAAAGCAAAGAATAATATTGAAACTTACAGTCAGAAGTGACCTCTAATTTTTTATTAAATTTACAAAATGTTTATAAATTCCAACACTTTTATAGGTTTTACATAAATAAGTGTGTGTGTGTGTGTATGTTTACAGATTCGTTCGTATATGCGTATATTTTCCTTACGTGCCGCGTAATTGATCAATTAATTGATGCATGTGGCACTTTTGCAATTGAATTTCAAATAATACTTGTCCTCGAGTTCATTTATAAGATGCCAACCGTAAGGTGTTTAACACAGGTTGCACATGTAATATATAAACCGACGCTTGGTGATACGTTAATACGCACACAGAAATATTCTCTACCAATATATTGACAGACAGTTGAAATATATCAAGTGAATATTCCACGGTATTCCTGTCAAGCTGTATCGTACTCCACTATTTTAATGGTGTAAATATATTATTGTTTGTGCCCGAAGAATTTCTTTTGACTAGGAAGTGACAGAGCACTCGGACAACTTTGCTCTGTTGCCACGTATACGTGCTACCGAGTAAAAATAAGAAATACGGATTTATATTGCTTAGCCGTAAATCTGTTCCAATTAAACAGTTCATATCTCACGTCGAGCGGTAAAATGTCAGCTTGATGGTGCCTAAGACACGAATTCTTCGTGTTTATTACGTATTTTTTGGATGGCATCATGCAGAGCTGCGTAACACAGTAGCTCCTCCTCGCACATTCCACAATGTACTAAGTACGAATTATTGTAATTGCTTGAACAATAGACTGCAGATTATTGCCATACCTTGTTAAATATTCATTAAATGCCTATCCTATCATTTTTCGTAATAAGAATAATCAAAATCAAAAAGTCGTATAATAAATACACGAGATGATCGGCAACTCTGCATCGATCGCAGCGCTCGAAGATCGATGCGTATTCTTATTTATTTCTACAATTTCTATTTTAACGATTCTAACTTAAAACTATAAATAAAACGATGTATATCAAAAGTCACGCCGACGAAAGAAAAGTTGATAGAATCTTTGATAGAAGACGGGAAGATTAAAAAATAATTAATCGTTCTACGTTCTTTATTCCATTTATTATATGGCCGAACTCATCATTTACGAAATTAGCAATAAACGTAAAATTCTTTTCTCTTGTCAATTAAAAGTACAGATCACTTGTTAGAAAATTTACTACATAAATTTATTACTGTCGGAAGATTTATTTAGGAATATCAGGAATTAGTCTTAAATATTGAACTAATGAATTAAAAGTGATTCGTGTGATCCTTGCAGGAATAATGAATTACAAATAATACGAATCTTGTATCTCACGATTTTTAATTCTACTTTGAAATTATAAAAAGATTTGTTTCGTTTATTTCGATCGATCGATCAGCCCCTAATTCATGGGTGGACGAAACGAAATATTTACTCTGGATTATTAATATTTGAGAAAAAGGAGAGAATATTACAAGCTGATCAATAGGCAAACCGATTTCTATGCGAACTCGCTTTGTCGTGGCTGCGAGATAAGGCGTATCTACATGTTGAACTGTCATAGGTATTTTCAATGACGTAGAGCCATATTTTTTTCTATATGGGGCCTGCTAGGGGGTCAACCAAATTGTCAGGGGCTCGGGGGTGATAATGCAAGATGTTTTGTGATAAACGAATGGTGTGCATAATAAACGATTAAGCCAATATTACAGCGGGACGCGTCGTTTCGGCAGATATGCTCGAGTCGTTTGAGCAAGCGATCCGGATCGGCAAGGGATAAGCCTTTCACTCAAAACATCATCTCTCACATGCGATAGGAATTTTACGTTGCGATAGAAATTTTAATCGGGGATGAGAGTGTAGTGCCGCGCGGAGGTTATATCCAGACAATTAGGACAATGCCCTTGCGAGATTTATCTACGTTTTATTCTATAACTATCAACATTTAAACGAGAAATACTGTATAGTCCCGCTATACAGTACCTATATTACTGCGAGCGATACGAGTTGTCTTGGTGATTCTGTTGAATTCGTCGATCGCGCGAATGCGGTGCCATACCCCGTTGCACTATTTTTGTCTGTACGTTTTATTTACACGTATTTCTCTTGTTGCGTGTTTTCTTCGCCAAATATTTTGGCTATCTTTATAGCAGTTACGTAATTTCCGACGTGAGTAATTCCGGTACGATGGCCGATGATGAATTAAATGAAACTCGATTGTTTTACACGTAGTGACATGTGGACATACGTACATACCACGCTGAGTTAAAGGGAATTGATTTTTGACATTCTTTGCATAAGGGTAAAACAAGCTCAAAGCGTGCTGATAATATATATATATACACACACACACACACACACACACACACACACACACACATATACATATATACATATATACATATATGTACCGATAACATGAACGGGGAAATGACCGCTGCACCGTTGTAAACAAAATTAATGTTTAAACAGTGAAAGTGATCCTATTTAGATATGTCTATTGGAAATTATCTTCTTCAGGTAAATGATTAGCATACAATTTTACTTGTTAGATAACATCTGTATTTCAATGTTTTTAACTGATCGTTTAAGTACTTGTAAATATAAGGATGTAGCAACGGGCTATTTTTTGAAGTCTATTTTATTTCTGACAAACGATTAATTTTATTTAATTGATGACATTACAATTGGCAATTTTTATCAGATATTTTTAATTATATCCTCCGTATTTATAATTAAGCACTTGTCAAATTTGGTGGAATGAAATGAAGAGATCAAATTAACATATATATGTATATTGAATAGTTAACAGTAATTAACATAAAAACATTTTGAATGTTTAATTTATGTATTATTTATGTTCAAAATATGTAGTATAATTATAGGTTTAGGTTATATGTAATTATAAGTTTTTATATCATATTTTATACATAAAAAATAAATAGCAAATGTTTTAGGACAGTCATCACATCATAATGTGGTGGTTTGAGATACTGAACAATATTATTAAAAATGACAGAAATAGTATCGAAGAATTTTGGTAAAGGACAACCTTTTCAAAAAAGAGACATGTCAGATTCGTCGCAGCATCAACCTCCTCCTGATATTATGCCAAAGGGACTTGCAATCAATGGTATATTGTCAATTTTTTAAGTAAAACATATCAAAAAAATGATTAAAAAATAATGAATAATTATTTTTTTGTTATTAAATTATTATTATTTTATAGGCATAGGAGGAAGGTTACGCCAATTAGAATCCCTTTTTATTAGTGGTCCTGTACAAGGAGAAGGAAGAGTGGGCCACACATTTTCTATTGAGACACTTATTGATATTTTGCTCGTCTTGTATGATGAGTGTTGTAATTCTTCCCTAAGGCGTGAAAAGACTGTCTCGGATTTTATTGAATTTGGTACATTATATACATATATATAACATATATTTTTTAAAAATTTATAGTTTCATATTAAAATTCATATATCTCTTTATAGTAAAACCAGTAGCTACTTGCATTAAGAGTTTGCAATTAGCACGAGAGGATTTTGAAATAGTAAAAGTTATTGGTAGAGGAGCATTTGGTGAAGTATGTGTTGTAAGAATGCGTGGTTCTGACAAAGTATTTGCAATGAAAATTTTAAACAAATGGGAAATGCTAAAGCGTGCGGAAACTGCATACTTTAGAGAAGAGAGAGATGTACTGGTATATGGTGATCGCAGGTGGATCACAAATCTTCATTATGCCTTTCAAGATGACAATAATTTGGTAATTTTTCTAACTATTATTAATAATAATTATAAGCAGTTATAAAGATAAGAGTATCTTATATTTTCTAAATAATCATGTGTAGTACTTGGTCATGGATTATTATTGTGGTGGAGATCTGTTAACACTATTGAGCAAATTTGAAGATCGCCTTCCTGAAGATATGGCACGTTTTTATATAGCTGAAATGGTTCTAGCTATTGGGTCCATACATGACTTACGTTATGTACACCGTGATATTAAACCTGATAATGTTTTGTTAGATGCAAATGGTCATATTAGATTAGCAGATTTTGGATCTTGTTTACGATTGTTTGAAGATGGCACTGCACAAAGTAACGTTGCTGTTGGTACACCAGACTATATTTCACCAGAAATCTTAAGGGTAAAATTATATTTTTATATTAATTTAAATACTATTTTTATAATTTTTAAGTTACATATTAATTATTTATTAATTAATTTTGTTATTTATTTATTTATTAGTTTTTAGTATTGATTAATGTTTTATTAATGAAGAATGCATTGAAATTCATGTAGGCAATGGAAGATGGACAAGGACAATATGGGCCTGAATGTGATTGGTGGTCTTTAGGAGTGTGCATGTATGAAATGTTATATGGAGAAACACCATTTTATGCAGAATCTCTAGTCGAAACTTATGGAAAAATTATGAACCATAAGGTTAAAAAATAATTTAAATTACATTTATAAAAATTGGACATAATATTATTATAATGATTATATATATAAATTATTCATATTAATATATATGTATTTTATTTCATTTCAGAATTGCTTTGACTTTCCAGCAGATGATATGTATGAAGTTTCTGAAGAAGCTAAGGACTTAATGAGAAAATTAATATGTAGTTCGGAATTTAGATTAGGTCAAAATGGAATTGATGATTTTAAGGTATTAATGCGTAATATGTTAGTTTAAAAAGCATAATGTTAGTTATAATTGATTTAAATTTAATATATTTAACTTTAATTTTATAACACAGAAACATCCGTGGTTTGAAGGAGTAAATTGGGAAACTCTTAGAGATAGTACTGCACCTTATATACCTGAGGTTTCTTCACCAACTGACACATCAAACTTTGATGTTGATGATACAGATGTTCGCAGTTCTGATGCTGTTCCACCAGCAGCAAATTCTGCCTTTTCTGCACTTCATTTGCCATTTGTTGGTTTTACTTTCACTCAAGGAAGGTTAGCAGTATTTTTTTTTCTTTATATTCATAAAAAGAAATATATTTCATACGTTTCTGTATTTATAAATTACAGTTGCATATCTGATCTGGGTTGCTTATCTATTATAACTCAAAAGGATAAACGTGTGCAGATATTAGAGGAAGAAAATGCACAATTAACACAAGCTCTTGAAGATTTAAAAAAACAAATTAGTCATTCTCCTCCTGGAATATCGCCAGATTCTAATAATGCAACAAGAAAACTTCAGGATGAAATAAATACACTTACTAAACGCAACTGTGGTATGAATATACATATTTAAATACTGTCATAATAAATATACGAATACTTAATCATATTATTATTCCATAACATTTCTTTACGTTTTTAGAATTAGAATCACAGTTAAAATCTATGGAGGTCCCTCGTGAATTACGCAATTTAGATAACGGCGATATGACAAAATTACGGGAATTAGAAAAATTAGTACGCTCTCTTCGATCAGAAAAGGAAGAAGCTATTAAAGATAAGTTAGATACTCAGGAGAAGCTTAAACTTCAGGATAAAGAATTGAAGGACGCATTAACACAGCGTAAACTAGCAATGGCTGAATATACCGAAGTTACAGACAAATTATCAGAATTAAGACAACAAAAACAGAAGTTATCCAGGCAAGTTAGAGATAAAGAAGAAGAATTAGAAGTTGTAATGCAGAAAGTTGACAGTTTACGACATGACATTAGAAAAGCAGAAAAGTTACGTAGGGAATTAGAAAATCGAGTTGAAGAGGCAATGGCTGAAACGAGTAAAGAAAGAAAATTAAGAGAACGCAGTGAAGAATATTGTAAACAAATGCAAGAGGAAACAGAAAAAATTAGACAAAGGTCTATGGGAAATGATGCGAGTGCAAATCATGCATTAGCGACGCAAGAAATTAATAGGTTAAAAGCAGAAGTTGAAACACTCGAAGTTCAATATAATGAAAATTTGAACCAACAACAAAGTAGGTTCAATCTTGAAATTCGTAGTCTTCAAGAACAATTGCATGAAGCTGAAACCAGGAGAGATTTATTGGAAAGGGAAATTCAATTAACGAAAGAAAAACTAGATAATGCAAGATTAGAAAATATTACTGATAGTGAGGAAACTATAAATGAATTAAACAGACGTCACGAAAGGGAAAAAATTATGCTAGTCGAAGAAAACAAAAAACTTATGTTAGAACTTAGCACTCTTACCGATAGTGTTAATAGAATACAAGGTGAAAGGCGACAATTAGAAGAAGAATATGAAGAATTAAGAAACAAAAAGGAAGCTATTGCACAATGGGAAGCTCAGATTACCGAAATTATTCAATGGGTATCTGATGAAAAAGATGCCAGAGGATACTTGCAGGTTTGTCCTGTTTAGTTTATTTTTTCATTGATGATGATCTTAAAAACTGTTTAATTTTATACTTGAAAAATTCTAGGCATTGGCTACAAAAATGACAGAAGAATTAGAATTTTTAAAACATTCTGGTGGTGTAGGTGGGGTAGGAAGTGGTTCTACAATGGCAGATAAAAATTGGCGAAATCGTAGATCACAGAAGCTTGATAAAATGGAACTTTTGAACCTACAAAGTTCTTTACAAAGTGAAATACAAGCTAAGCAGGCAATATCTGAAGAACTTACAAAGACACGTTCAGATTTAATTGCTGCTCAAAAGTAATTACTTTAAGTATATTAATGACAGAAATATTTTTGTTCATTTAAATATTACTAATATGATTTCATAACGGCAAATTATTGTATATCCACAGGGAATTAAGAGATTTCAGACAACGGTTCGATACACTTACACATGAGATAAAACGTAAAGAAATGCAAATAAAAGAGTTGCAAACGAGGCTTGACGCAGGCGATGGCTGTAAGTACATTTCATTTAACACTGTTACAAAAAGAAATTTCGTAAAAATGTTATTGTTACGTTTTTATAAAAATTCCGTATCAACTATTATTATACAAACCGCTGTGATACATGCTATGTATGTAATTTGTAAATCTTTTAATCTTTCTCGTACAGTGTTTAGGCGGTGAATATATCTGTTCAATGTTTTTATTTTGTAAAAAATTCTGTATTATTCTAAGTACTTTGTTATGACGCGAGTTGTATAACTTTTATATACTATTAGTTGAATGTTCATAATAAATACATACAAAATTTATTTATTAGATACATAATACCATATGTAATTTAAATATTGTTCTTATATAAATGTGCTAGATTGTTTTATTAGTAATCAAATTTGCATGCATATAGCAAAAGGTCAACAAAATCAAGAAATTGTTATAGAAAATATATAACGGGAGTCATATATATTATTCATATTTCTTTCAAGATAAATTTTTTACATTTGCTTGTTAATTCTTATTTTTGTCTCTTTCAATAATAAAAGTTTGTAGTGAAGATGTATGGATGTTATATATGATTCTTTACACTTGCATATTTATAATATCATGATTATAATAACATAATATTATTTTTATATTATACCTAAAATTGCAAGCCATTAGAGTTAGAATTATAATTTAACAATCTCTTCAATTTTAATAGAAACTATAGAATTTGTAAAAACTGTAACTATACATATAAATACTTTTTTTTTTGTAGTTTGTTTTAGTTTAATTAATGGCTTGATATTAAATTGGTATGAATCAATGTGTGATCATTTAAAAAAATTTTTTTTATAAATGTGAATATTAATAATTGGTGTGTATATGACTGATATTTATATATATTTTAAGACATAGTTATAAATATATATAATTATGAAATATATGTAACATATATTTCATAATTGATCATATAAATTCTTTTATAATATTATTTAAAAATGCATGTAATATTAAAATGTATCATAATTAATTAGATATTAGGTACAAATGAAGATTAAATATATATGTATTGGAATAATTCAGTTATTTCGGAGAAACATAAGGCACTTGATTTTTAGAATTTGATGTTCTCTGAGATTGTCAGGTTCATCTTAATATTTTAACAAAATATTTTGCCTACATTATACATTATATACTTAAGTACTTCTATAGTTATAATTGCTATAAAAACTATTGCCAATACTTATTTTACCAATAATAGAGATCGTTACTATTTGGATAGCTATCCAGCATAGTAATTCGGTTCTCCGGTACGGTATGCGATTCTGATTTCTAGACTACAAAGTGCCTCTGTTTATTGGCGTAACGAGCTGTGTCTGGGGCCTCTTGTTGCTCATCTTCAAACTGTATTTGTGACAGCTGTCCTATCCAGCAAAACGTCAAGACAATCTTCAAACATCGTTAGCACCAAACCCCAACGTATCATCGTACATCAGCCGCCATCACCCCTACCAGTAATGCGTGCATCCCGCGTCACGACATGTCGCTTATTAACTAGATTCGTTCCCGTCAACACATTCATCAGTCAGAATGCCGTCGCCATCGTATCGCCACCCGGTAAATGAAGTGGCAACAAAACGCGATTTTGATTGATTAGTCAGCTGGGATGCTAATTACAAAACATAGTGCTATGTTTTTTATGAGTACAAATGGTACAAAAAATATTAAACATTCTGTGTAAAGGAAGCAGCAAATGTATCCGGATGACTCTTGTCTAAAACATAGCTTTATGTTAACTTTAATTTCAATTACTCTGAAAATCAGTTATGTGTTTTTTGTATGTTGGAAATAATCATCCCCCAATTAAGGATAGTCTCAGTAGCTTTTCATCGTCTTAGGTGATGGTTGTCCCTTTGTTAATCATAGTAGCTGATAATTACTCGGTTTTGTAATTAAATGATTAACAGGTATGTTGTGTCTGAATGCCTTTAGATTGTTTGATCTGATTGACTTCTTGATACATTTTATTACATGCTTGCTATTTCTGCTGGTGAACAATCATCAACCCTTATCTGCATAATAACGGTTACTATTTTAACAGAGTTTGTGTGGTGTAAATTGCAGTGCCGTGATTATATTAAAATATTCAAAAGATATGAAATTTACGTTGATTTATGTATTTACTTTGTAGAAGAGAAACATAATTCTTTACTTTTACAGTTTTTTGTATATTAATAGATCATAGATTAAAATATTATGAATATTTTTTTTTTAATTAATTTAACATTATTAAAATAATTTCAACTTCTTATAACTTAAGAAAAAAATGTTATAATTTTATATTTTATTAATTGTCAATATTTTTTTTCTATATTTCAGTTTTAGAACGTCCTACATCTCAAATGTCATATTTAGAACATTTCCTGAAAGAAACTGCAAGCAGTACACGTCATGGAAGTGCAGACAGTGTAGAAGCCGATATCGAAGACAATCGAGCACCAAGTATTTCCAGCAGTAAAAGCAACTTATCTGAACTCAGTATTGTAAGTATCATTTTTTTTTCTAGATTTAAGAAAGATTAATATTTTAAGTATTATAATCTAATATATACTAAATTCTAGGATCCTACGTCCCCGTTATCTCATGAGCTTCTTAATAAATCATCGACATCTCATGGACAAACCAATCTTCAACCAAAACCAAAATCTCATCAATTTTTAGTAAGAACATTTTCAGCGCCTACGAAATGCAATCATTGTACTTCACTGATGGTAGGTTTAACCAGGCAAGGAGTTGTATGTGAAGTTTGTGGTTTTGCATGTCACATGCCCTGTTGTGATAAAGTTCCATCAATGTGTCCTGTGCCACATGATCAAAGTAAGTTTTTTTAAAGAAATCATTTAATGTAATTTACTTTGATAGAATATAATTGTTCGATATGATATATTAATAAATAATTTTTTCAGCAAAACGACCATTAGGTATTGATCCTACACGAGGAATAGGTACGGCTTATGAAGGATATGTTAAAGTGCCAAAAATGGGTGGAGTAAAAAAGGGTTGGGTTCGTCAATTTGTGGTGGTCTGCGACTTCAAATTATTTCTTTATGATATTTCACCAGATCGTAATGCATTACCATCTGTTTATGTATCTCAAGTCTTAGACATGCGGGACGAAGAGTTTAATGTTAGTTCTGTCAGAGATTCGGATGTTATACATGCTACAAAGAAAGATATTCCATGCATATTTAGGGTAATATTCGAAACCTTTAATTGCTGTAATTTAACTATATATATGTATATATATATTCTTTTATGATTTATTTTTTATTTCATGTTCATTTAGATAACAACATCTCTGCTAGAACCACCTGGTTTAAGGAATCATACATTAATGCTTGCAGACACTGAGAGTGAAAAAACAAAGTGGGTAGTTGCTTTAAGTGAATTGCATAGAATATTAAAGAAAAACAATCTTCCTAATACAACGGTAAGTTGTACAACACATCCATGTATATATTAGGAAGATATCGCTCAGGTTCATTTATTTTTATTTATATTATGTTTTACGTTGCAGATATTTAGAGCAAAAGAATTATTAGATAATACATTGGCGCTAATTAAAAATGTGATGTCAGGAGCAATTATTGATCCAGATCGTCTAGTCATTGGTACAGAAGAAGGTCTCTTCTGTTTAGATTTAGATCGTAGCGGTACGTTGCAATCTATGTAACAAAAAATAACAGAATTATCATTTTATGATTAATTTATATTATGCGTTTAGAAATTGCAAGAGTAGGAGAAGGCAAGAAAATATATTTACTGGAATATGTAACAGAAGAACAATTAATAGTAGTTTTAAGTGGAAAACAACGTCATGTACGGCTGGTTCCAGTACGTGCATTGGATGGAGATGAAGTTGAATGGATTAAAGTCGCAGAAACTAAAGGATGTATAACATTAACGACCGGAATAGCCCATCGCAGTCCATTAACTTATTGTTTGTGTGTTGCCATAAAGAAGCAAGTAAGATATGTTATTATATAATATTGCATCATTAACCCGGGATTACCCACCTGGGGGTCTAGCGCAGGTACATCCCGGCGACTAGACCCTCGCGTGGGTAATCCCGGGTTAATATAATAGATATAGCTATAGTGCTATTTTTAATATTACTTTTTTTTTAAATTTAGAATGCATCACAAGTCATTATTTATGAAATTACGCGTACAAAAACACGTCATAAACGTATGCGTGAATTGATGTTATCGTGCCACGCACAAACTTTACAAGTTCTTTCTGAAGGTCGCTTTTGTGTTGGATACCCTTCTGGATTTTCTATCTACAGCATCTTAGGAGACCATCACCCTATTTGTGAATATATAAATCGAATTCATATAAATTCAGAATTAATTTGCTTTTTAAGATCTATAAATATTTTATTTTTATGCCGCAGCATTGGTCCATTCTGAAAATACGCTCTTAGGCTTTCTTACATACAGTGCTGTGGATGCTTTACGTTGTATCGAATTGCCACGTGGTGAATTCTTATTAGTCTTCCATACATTAGCAGTTTATGTCGACAGCCAAGGCAGAAAGAGTAGAGATCGTGAAATTATGTATCCTGCTGTTCCTACAGCAGTTAGTGAGTATTATTTATGAACAAGACATAATATGAAACATGTAAAAAACGACATGTAATTATATCATTTATATTACAGGTTATTGTGAGGGCTATTTACTAGTTTATAGCGAAACTCACATTGATGTGTTTGGCTGTACAACTGGAGATTGGTTGCAGACACTTAATGTGAAACGAGCACGACCACTAAATACGTCAGGTTCTTTAACATCCTGTGTCATTAACGATATGCCACATGTTATTTTTTTGAGCAATTTACATCAACGTCAGTATATTTCATTAACATAATAACGATTACGATTACCAAATCATCAAATATAATATGTATTTGATTTATTATAATAGGAGAATTACTTAATTTAACACCGCTAGACGCAAGTGGTAGACAAATGACAAAACCTCGAAGAAGATTTTCATTAAGAGAAGGAAATAGAGCTGTTCGTCCTACTGATAGACGTTCCAAAATGATATCTGCTCCGACGAATTTTAATCATATCAGTCACATGGGTCCAGGTAATGGAATACAGGTAGGTCATTTTGATTCTGCTTTTCTTTTTTAAATTAATTAAACAAACTAAAACAACTAAACAAACTTTTAAACAAACTAAATATATATATATATATATATATATATATATTATAAATATTATATATTTTTTTATTAGATTCAACGGTTATTAAACTTACCTACTACACTAGAAACAGCTGATCAACAACATAGCAGTCATCACAGTAGCTCTCATCTTCATAGCAGCCAACAAAGAGTAAGAATTTAATGTATCTTTATATTTTATAAGTACATCAAATATCTATTTACATTTTTTTCTTAGTTATATAGTCCTGCAATTCAAACATCGAGTAAACCAGCGCCATTGCCGCCTAGGCACCCACCTTCTGATACACGACGTCTTAGTTCTCATATATCCAGAAATTCCGGATACTCACCGCATAACGGTATAATGCTCACTTTATTTTATTACCTAATTTTATTTGGAATATCTTCTATATAATACATACAATTTTTTCGTAGGCTCAACATCATCACGCAGAGGACCGGCACCGCCACGACCGACTGCTACTCCACCTTCGCTACCACGTACTCCTGTGGACCAAGTTGATTCGGAATCTGTGCATCTACGATCGCATACTCCACTTTCTCTTGGTAGCATTGCATCATTACACGACAAGGTATTACTTTTTCTTTATTGAAAATATTAATATCAATCGAACATAAAAGTGATATAGGTAGAAAATCAATATATTTTCCATTAATATAGGAACATACCTCTGGTGGAAGTCCTAGACATTCAATAGCTTCAAACAACAGTTCAAATCCATCAACGCCTCCAAGTCCTGCTCATGATCATGGTTCATCTTCATATGATTCATAAAAATTAATTTAACATCTTTCCTAACATTAACAACTTACTGTAATCACATGTATTATCTGAACAATAGGATTACAGTATCTATGAGAACACTTTTACACAAAATGATATCCGTATTTGATTTTTAGCTGGAAAGTTATCGTATTTATTTCTTTTCTCGTTTTTCTTTTTTAATTTTGTGCAATACATTTTTCTAACCATTACATTACATTAATTGTATTACAAACGTCTAAAAAAAGGCATAATACTCGTATGTACAAATGAATTAAGAAGTTGCACGTTTTAATTATTTAACACAATATAAAGGTTTCATGAATATATTAACATTAATTTTGGTACTATATTGCAACGACTTTTTGGTTTTCATAAACTTATATATAATATGTTATATACTTAATAAGACAATTTACAGTTAATGTAATGATAAATTATTGTAAATAATTTATATTTGGAAATTATTGTATCAACTTTACGATGCCATATACTATCGAAATAGGTATCATTTTGATATTTTTTTTCTCGGAGTTTTAACGCAGATACTTTGCATAATTTTAATTTTTAATAATTGTCACTATCTTAAATTAATGAAAATCGAAATCTCAGTCAAATTATCTAGCAATAAAAAATTAATCTATTACTCTATCGTACCTACTTTTGAATCTAGGTATAAATAATAGTTTCAACTAAATTATATTTAATAATTCTTAGTGGCAAATGAATTCAGTGAAAATGAATCGATCTGATGCCTTAACTAAATATTTTCTATTGCGTCATAATGCAGTAAGGTGCATCATTTTATTCAGCATGTGAATAGTAGAAATAATCGTGCAATGTATCGACAGCTCTTGCTAATATATAGTAAGGTGGCTATATACTTTTACATGACATACGAGTATTATATTTGTAACAGTAACAGAGTAATGTTGAATATTGATTTATCCTTACTGCAATAAAAACTGATTTCGCTCTTATAAATGTATTGCTTTCGATTAAGGCGATAAATGTCATTGTAAAAATTTTCATTTAAAAAAAAAGCATATACATATTTGACGATATGTTAACAAGTGCAATGCATAATGACTGAGAATAGAATCGAAAATGGAACGAAGATGATAAAGTATTGTTTATTTTAAATAATGAAATGTTGAAGTCCTTATTTATATTTCCAACAGTTTGATGAGAGTGTTAAAAAAAGATTGCTGCAACATCTTTATTACTTTTGTATTAAAAAAATTTTAAAATAATGAATTTACAAAAAAAAAAATGAATTATTTTGAAATTTTGCAAAAAATTTTACTTGATGATTAACAAGTTACATTCAATTCTTTTTATAGCTGTAAGATTAGAACAAGAAACAAGTGAAATTACAACAAAAATAAGAACAAGATAACAAGTTTTATATGTTTTAATGTATAAAATATATACATTTTTCATGTACATTTATAAAAATTTGCTAACTATACTAACAGAGAAGGGGAAAAGAGTTGGTAGAACAAGATAATTATCTCAGGATTCTATACCAGTAATTGAAATATGGGATAACATTTAATGGTCAAGAATCCTGAGTTGCTCCATTATTATTCAAATAATTATACAAGTTGAAGATGTTTTTATCTTCATACCTTTAAACATGTCATACAGTGAAACAAAAAGCCAATAATTACAGTATGGATTCAATTTTTACATACACGAAAAAGGAGTGCATGTAAAATAGTAATTTTGAATCATGCATTTAAATTTACATATATTTATAACAAGTTTTAATGAAAAAAGTTTAAGAAGTATCGAAAAGTTTATGAAATATTGAAAATGTTACGGTAAAATATTGATAGCTACATTCCGAGCAATTCTTTTTTATTTTCATAAAACAATGACAAATATACATGAGAAAAATCCAAGTTCCAACTCTTTAAAAAGATCACCATTGATAGACATTAAAGTTAGCGAATAATAACTATAACATACATGTAATACCAAAAAAGAAACTTGAAAGATCTTCATTACATTTGTGTAATGATAAGATATGAAAATATAATTATAAATAAAATATTTATCGACTGCAATAGATATGACATCCTTATATTAAAAATATAGAAAGAACCGTTAATAGAAGAAAAAATGTTAATGTTAACAGACAAAAAATGTAATAATACAGGTATTACTGTCCATACCGGAATAAAATAAAGTTTAAAAATGAGTTCTAGAACTATTCTAGAAATATCATCGTATGTTTATAAATTGTAGCAATCTACATGTTATTGTACTTATCAACGGAATTCAATAATTTGCCTATTATTCGCCATTGTTACTTAAGGGTTCTAAAATCAAAGATGTATCTGTTTGCTTTATGTTGTTTTGTATCTGAACTGAGTTTGTCTATAGATAGTACATACAAAGAAATAGTCACTTTGTATAGCATTGATTCTATATTTTTGTAAATAATTCAATTTCAACTTGATTTTAGACCCTTTGCGAATCTCACTTCTCTTTCCTTTTTAGTGTGCACATACATATATTGACATTCAAATTTTGAGTACGTCGTTTTATAAAATGTAAAAACTGCGCTATAATTATGCTTTCTTTTTACGCATAATCAAAATGTACGACTGGCATTTTGCACGGAAATAGAATGATTATATATATGCATATATAGATTGTATGATTCAGTAGTTAACTTTTGTACGAGTTATTAGAATATTTTATGTAACAATTAATAATGATTTATGTATTCCATTGGTTTAGTACCAGTGCATGTAATGACCTGATTATTAATCTTTTTTTTTTAGCAACTTAGTTTAGTGTATTCTATACTATGAATTTATTTATAACTAATATGTGCATTATTTACGATATTTATTAAAAGCAATTGCAAGCAATTATTTGCATTTTGAATAATGAATTGTATCTCATTGTATATTATTTAAAGAGCGTCATTGTAGTAAGAAAAAAACCAAATTCTTATGTTTGTAAAATTTTCTTACAAACATTTTTTTTTGTAGATTTTGTAATATTTATAATTTTTATTTTACATTTTATTTCATACAAAATCTATGTTAAAAGATATATCTGTTTCTTTTAAATTCATTCTTCAATGAATTATTAAGAAATAAGTTTTTTTGTAATAATAAAAGATATTAATAAACTTGATTTGTGAATATAATATAAATAATAATTAATAAGTATTACATAGATTCAATTTAGGTATTATTATAATTAACAAAACGAAATAATATAGTTGTTGCGATATTTATTGTTTAAAATGAAACTATTAACAGTAAGAAAAAAGTACCTACTAAAACAATAAACTGAATATCATTATAAAAAAGATCATTTAGAAAGATATATAAGTTTTTGTACTTATACTGTATATTGTGCTTTATATGCTTCATTATTTTAGTATGCTATACTCATTTCTATATCGCATAAGTAATTCATTTTATAACTTTGTATTAATGCAAATATTAATGAGGAATACAAAACATAACATGCTTCGATCTATAAAACATTAATGACAACTAATTATTTTCAATACCCTTTTTTGCAAATACATATGTATATATAAAGAAGATATTTTTTAAATGTATATTACATAGAAACACATGAAATAATTTAGGTAATTTAATATACTAAATAATTTTATTAATTCAAGTTGATTTCTATTTAAAATTTAGAAAACTTTTTTTATAATATAATTATATAAATAAAGCGTAATTAATATTTTTATTGACCTTTTATATAAAATAATAAAAATACTAATTGTTATAATTGAAATTTTACTACAAATGATTCAGTGAAAAGTATTCACATATTAACATTGGCCAGCAATATAACAATATAACATGATTAGTAACATCTATGAGTTCCTAATGGCAACATATGACTTCCTAATATTAGTCATTAAAACAGAATTAACGAAAAGTTTAATTGGCACTAATTGTTACTTGATTTTTGTGTTACATTTTACAAATATGATATATTTATCAGAATTTTTTTGTATTTATATTATATTTGAATAACTTTATGAATTTTTTATTTTTTCAATATATAACATTATAAACTTGGTGTCAACAACATTTTAGTAACATCAGTAATGATTTATATTTAAAAAGAACTCATTAGATTCTAAATCTGGCAAAGGCTTCCGAAATTATAATACTATATTAATTCTACTGTTCTATATCGTGCAAAATTCAAGAGCATCCATATGGTGCAGAAGTGTTGACTGAATATCTTAATTACAAAATTATAAATATGTTCCTTATAAAAGTATTTGCAGAAAACATATTTTCATTAAATCATAGATGAAAAATAAATTATTCGTAATTTAATTATTTATTATATATGAATGTCAATATTAAATTCATTCTTCATTTAAATTTCCTAACAATATTAATGGCAGCTGTACAGAGAGGTGTCGCATGTATACATAGCATATTTTATAGCATAATGTAAACCAGGTTATTCAATGTTCACAAAAACATCACTAGATATTTCTAAAATATAATTTCAATGTACTGTGTGTTTTACAAATATTAATTTTCAAATACAATTTGAAATAAAAGATATTACGTATAAAATCTTACTCACATTTCCTACAAAAATTAACGTGATTAACTAATAAATAAATACGTTCCAGTCTCTTTATGCCTTTGATTTATGCGTAATTATATAGCAAATATATATCTGTTAAATCGACTGTATAATACAACAAAGAACACACGCGACAATGTATACTGCCGTCCAAAATTTAAAAGACGACATGTTGCAAGAAAGGCATTTTTTTCTGTATTGTTAAATCACCACTGCAATTCTAGAGTACAATATTAAATTTGTACCTCATTTGACGGTTTTGTTTCTCGGTTTCCATCATCTTGGCAATGTAGTTACTGTCACGATAAACTTCCTTTGCGCATAAACTCTCTAAATGGTGTAACTCCTATGGCATTTTAAATCTCTTCGTTTCAAAAAATTTGCCAAATGTTACAAAGAAGTATCAGAAGACGTACTTTCAGAAGATGTACTTTCATGGCTGACTTGATTTAAGGAGTGTTGAAGTGCATCAGGCGTTAACCATTCCTTTGGTAAACAACGCTGAAGAAAGGGTACACATGAACTAAAATATGCAAGGCGATTTACCCAACCCGGTATTTCTTGACCACACAAAATCTACAATTTAGAATAAAAATATCATATTAGCAATATAGCTCGATTAAAAAATGATTATATAATATTTTTATAAACATACAAGTGTAAGTTGACTGCTAAAGTGATTACAATTTTTATTCATTAAATGGTAACGATCACCCCTAAAATCTTTTCCTAATTCAGTAACAATCCTAGTTACATCTTCTTCTGTGAAGTCTGTATATCCAATGTGAACTGATTGCCTACAATGGTAAATAAATATATTCTTCCTTTGAAATAATATAAACATATTCTAAAATAATATCTTTACCTATATCTAAATTGCTCTCCTAATTCTTCAGCAACTCTTGGTGTAATCTCAAAAATTCCAGAAATTGGTTTAGAATGACCTCCATATGCATATTCTAAAAATTGGTGGAAATAATTCAATTTTGTTATTAATAAATTCAAAAAATATATACATATATATAATAAATAATATATGTACCTGTTCCATATATTTCAACTCCTGAATGAAATACACCTAATCCAATTGGGGTAGTATATTCATTTATCCAATACTGAAATGAAAAATGTATTTATTACATGCACATCAGTAAAAATTTTAAAAAAATTATATATCTTACCATGTCATAAACATTAAGGATTATTGGCTCTCTAGCCATTTTTGGTATTAATTCTTCGTTGTCCTGTGGATAACCCAGACAACTGGGAAAGGATAGATTGCAGCTAAGACCTGATGAAAACATCATAGAGATACCTATACTTGAAGAGATGAACAGCAGCACTACCTATGTTCCAACGCACCTAATAAGCAAATATGTTTGCTATATACTGGATCTACCCTAAGCACATAGCCAAAAATGACTACAAAAATAAAAAAATATATGACACAGGGAACGCAGTCTTACATTTGATGATAATTAGAATTTTTACGACGAATATCTGATTAATTTTACACGATATTGTATATTATCTTTATGATTCATATAGGGTTATACAAACAAAGCAAAAATATAACAAAATACATGTTATTATCAAATAAAATTATATGTTTAAAAGATATTCATTAATTATATAATAATTAGTAACTTCATGCTTTTCTAAACAAAATTATTACAATATGCAAAGTACACACAGCAATGAATATACTTTTCTAATGACACTATTGCAACTAACAGAATTTAAATAATAAAATAACCAATATTATATTGCCAAACAATAACAATGAGAAAATCAAAATATACACAAATAATATTCTGATTTATAATTTATAACTACTTTGTTAGTACTAATAAAAATGTAAAATGAAGAATATTTAAAGATAATAAACAAATTTATCAGTGATATTGCTTAACAATGAAAACTAAGAATGGATATACACACTTCACAATAGGAGAAAGAAAATGTATTATGAATCATCAGGTCAAAGATTTTGTTAAATGATATTTCTGTTAAATGAATTATATTAAAAAACGGAGATTTCAACACAATCACATTTTTTTCATAATTTGTTATAAAATAGTTGAAAAAAGATATTTAAATTTTTTTGAGAGAATTGTTGATGTTAAATAATACAGATAGACATTGTGCAAAATCTCAAGTGCCTATGCCCGCAATAAATTACTAATCTTTTTCAAACGTTAAACAATAATTGTCCTTGCAAATGAAATTTAATAATTTAATAACTGAAATTCGTAAAAATTACTTGCAAACAGCATACATTATGTCAGTAAGAAGTTTCTCTTCACTTGAAGTGCGCTAAATGATCAACAAAATCTTTCTTGAATCTTCTAATTATATGTTTTAATTATTCATTACGTAGTTTCAATCAGAAATTTAATTAACTGCACAGAACAATCACTAAACATTAAAGATTTTTTAAAGGAATTTACACAAATTGTTTATAATTAGAAACGAATAGGATTTGTCTAGGGATATCGAATAATTTTCTCTAGATGCGAACATCAAACATTGAATACATAATAACCAAATTTTCTTCCTCGGGTTATAAAATTTTAACAAAATATTAAATTTTATATGTTTATTATTTTCCTATATTATTTATTGCTTACCCGTCTCAGTTTTTCAATATTGATAAAATATAATTCATAAATAATATTCCTTATTTTCTAATTGTATGTAAATAGCATAACGCTATTTTTTTATTACAATTTTTATTATACAAATAAAAGTGTAAAATATAATTTCATTTTTTAATGCAATTTGTTACTGTTAATTAACATTAATTAAACGTATATTTTATTAAAAATACGTTTAAACATTTTTCATATTCGAAATATTTATTCTCGGAATTTAAAATTAATTTTATATTATTCCTAATTAAAGTATATAAATTACTATTCATACTACAACCATCTCTTTTTATGAACATTATATTATTACAAATAAATACAAACTTAAATATATAATAGTAAAAAACTGTTTTAAAAAATTTCAATTATTTGTTTAAAGTAGCACTTGAAATTGAAATCAATCATATTTGTGAATTTCTAATAATTGAAAAGTTCTCTTAATTAAAATTTTGTAACTATTAGCTGCACATTTTAGAGTACATAAAATTGTTATTATTGAGATAAACGCAATTTATTTGAAATATTTTATTATACATTACAAGCAATTTATGGAACAAAATATTACTTTTTTTCAATACGTACATAATATGCGCACATTTTCTTTTTATTACTTGTTAACATTTTTTATATAACTATTGCGAATCTTTTCATATTTTTAAATGAATATATGAATTTTATATTTATTATATGAAATATGAGTTTTTAAATACACTATCACAAATAGCGTATTTTTAGATTTCATATTTCATATAAAGATATTTACAATCATTCTATTTTTTGCTGAGAAAATATTTTCTAGATTCAAAACATGTAATATAAATATTTACATATTTGTATATTTCATCATGTCTTTTTTGTAATATAAATTAATATATTTAATCAATGAATAAGTTAAAATATAAATTGTATTATGTAAATGAAATGTCATAATTTGTGTTTTTGTGGATTATATTATATCAATGCCTATTCTTACCTAATTGTTGTGTACATATTGAATTATGAAAAATTTCAATGATCACATTTAATATATTATTTAAATGAATCTATGAATACATGAATATATTTGTCAATGTCAATTTTTTAAAATCAATTCTTTTAAATATTGCTGATAATATTTTATCATATACTAATCTTTTTTATAAAAATTTATATTTGTATAAGTAAAAAAATCTTAGTTATAAACTTTATTATTGTATACATAATGTTGCAAATCATAAATATTCTAAAATATACATAAATTAAATGAGGTATAAGTAATAAATTTTACCAATTATAAAATATAAACCTAACTATATCCTTAATAAATGTATTTGCACCTACATAAATGTACAACATATGTTCATAATAATATGTTCATAAATGTACAATATATGTTCATAATATGTTATATAAACATATAACAACTATTTGAAGATTACTTTTAGTATATTTATGTTTGGGGCACACAACAATTGTGTAAGTCCAAATATTCACACTTATTACACATATTTATACATAAATATGTACTTATAAATAAGTGTTTCATGATAATCAAACACTTTTATATGCCAAATATGTGGTTTCATAAACTGCTTTGAACAAAATTTATAATTTAACAGAACAAATATAAAAATATAAAAGTTTACAATTATACAATCGAAATATATATAAGTAATGCAAATTATAAATCTTGTGATATTACTCGATCACACGTTTTAACTATTGTTTTAAGTTTAAATTTGTATCTCTAGTTTCTAAAAAGTAACTATGTGTCATAATCCTCATCCAGAGAATGAGCAAAATTTGACGTTGGTTGATTATTTGTATTTGTACTTAAATTCATAGGATTAACCTCTGTGTAGAAGTTAGGTTGACTAATTTGAAAGGATGCAGGTACAGATATTTGAAATTCTGGAACTTGAGGGGCAGTATTTTTTACCATCTCATTAACAGTAGTTGAATTATATATTTCTGTTCCACCATTGTCTTTTGAACTTTTAGTCTCTAAGTTTACATCAGGAGTTAATGCCATTTGCTGCTTCTGAATTCTATAAAAATATAATAGTACATTTATAAGATTTACAGATTGTAAATGGTTTAATACTTACCCTACATCCTGATGTTGTGTTATAGATGAACAAATTGATGTACTTGATGTATTTGTATTTATTGAAGCAGGTGTCAGTGGTGGTGTTGGCACTTCCTCATCAGGGCTCGATACATCTGGTAAAGACTTTACTAAATCCTTTAAAAAATCAAAGCGGCTCTCTGATAATATACATTGTTTCCTAAATAAATTTGATATAAGAATTAGTACAAACAAATCAAAATCAAATATTGTAAATATAAGTTAATTTATTTAAAAATCTTATATGGATCTTACATATGAGATGGACTCAAAGTCTTAGCATTTTTGGCATTTGTAATTTCCATGGTTTTTGTAAGTAATGAATGTACAAACAGTTCTAATGTTCTAGGTATAGAAATAATTAAGGAATTTATTTTCAACATGAAAATATATCATCAACAGTTTAAAGATCTACAATGTAAACAACATAGAAGCTTATGTTGGTACTTAAAATGAAGTTATTGTTTTTATTGCGTGGATATAAGTTATAAAGGATATAAATTATAATTGGCACCGCTTGTGCGACCTTTCCAACCTCTTCGTCGGTCTGCATAATTTTTTTTATTCTGCCCTGAGTGCATTTGTAAAGATAGGTTAGGTATGTAATTAAAAAATTGTTATGTGTTGAGTTTCTTTTTATTACATATTTTTTTATAATTTAAATGTAATTAAGTTATAACATTGTTTTTATCGAAATTATAAACATGTAATTTACGTAAAATGTACTTTCGTGAAAAATTTTTCCAAACTACAGAGTACATAATACTCACTGCTGGAAAACGTGCATTATATTTTTTCTTTTTACTCGGCATTGTCACGAAGTGTAAGGCCTCACTCTACGTAGAAATAAAACGAATAATAAAATTTTGTAAGAATAAACGTATTTATATAGTATTTGCAGCGATAGAGGTGTTCCGAAACTTGACAGGTATCTGTAACTTGTATTTTCCAATAATCAGAAAAGTATTTTACGTTCGTAAATGTGACGCTTCGTACAAACTGAATACCACGTGTTCTAAAAATACTTTGAAACATAATCTCAGGTTATAATTTATGAATAACAATATTCATTGTAGTAGCATGAATTTGTTTATTTTTTTTTATATTTATTCTTTTCTTTTCTGAGTAAAAGTAATTACGAATGAAACTGCTAATGTCTATGGTTAAAGATTTACTCTTACGAAATAATATAAGTTTAGGAACGACAATCGAGTTACAAATTTAAATTCGAGATTGTCTCGAATTACGGTTTGTTATTTTAATTGAATTGTGTATTTCAATTTGTAAAATGTGCAATGCAAAAATTTGTACTTTTTATTATTTTTAAGGTACCAAGAAAATGTTCATACAATTGTATATAATTCAAAATGTGATGAATATTAGATGAGCAACATTGTAAATATACTAATGTTTTTAACCTATAACTGACAACTCCGATCAAATTTTGTTTTATAATGGCAAATTCGAGCAATGATAGAATCGTAGTTTTAATAGATATGGACTGTTTCTTTTGCCAAGTTGAAACGAAACTTCAACCAGAATATGCTGGAAAACCACTTGCAGTTGTGCAATATAATCAATGGAAGTTAGGAGGGTAAATGTATAATAAACATTAATATAAATTATATTTTAACAATTAGATAAGTGTACATTCTAGATATTCATAATATTTTTTAAATAGAATAATTGCTGTTAATTACGAAGCAAGGGAATATGGTGTTACAAGACATATGAGAGGTGAGGAGGCAAAAGAAAAATGTTCGGATCTGGTTTTAGCTAGTGTACCGTGTCTTCGTGGGAAAGCTGATACGTCAAGGTACACCAAAGAATTATGCATTTAATATATCATGCATGTACAATAAAGAATTATGCAATTTAATTTTGAGAAATTATGAATATTTGTAATTTCTCAATATTAGATATAGAGCTGCTGGTCGAGAAGTTATTAATGTTATAAAGGAACATTGTGATATAATAGAGCGTGCTAGTGTGGATGAAGCATATTTAGATATTACTGATCTAGTTTCCAAGAGAATGTCTACAAATCTTATTTCTTCGGAACATTTAATAAAACAGCTCTCAAACACTTTTGTAGTTGGATATTCAAAAGATGGAAAGAATGATGAAGGTAAGAAAAGAATTATTTTTACAGTTGTCTATGATGACATTTTATGATATGGAGTTTTATATGTTATGAAATCAGAAGAGAGAAGTAATGGCACAAGAACTTGGATAATAAATATTTTTAAAGATCTTGAAGATATAGAAGCACAAAAACTTGCAATAGCAGGGATTATAGTTGAAGAAATAAGGGCTGACATATTTGATAAAACAGGATTTAGATGTTCTGCTGGTATTGCACAAAATAAGGTAAAAAAATGATAAGTTATTTTGTGAAGTATAAGTGAAAGAGAAAGTTCTAACCATATTGTATGTGTTTAGATATTAGCTAAATTGGCATGTGGATTACATAAACCAAATCGACAAACAATATTACCTGCAACCGCAGTACCAATTTTGTATTCAACTTTGCCAATCAAAAAAGTTAGAAACCTTGGTGGGAAGTTTGGAGATGTTATTGTTGAATCTTTGAATTGTAATGTTATGGGTGACTTATTGCAATATTCATTGCAATATTTACAAAAACGTTTCGATGAGAAGACAGGGTACATTTATAAGCTTATAATTTCATTGAAAATAATAATGCATAAAAAAAAATGATTTTATATTAATATATTTATTTAGATTATGGTTATACAATATTGCTCGAGGAATAGACAATGAACCTGTTAATATACGACTGGTATCTAAGTCAATTGGAGCATGTAAAAAATTTCCAGGAAAACAAGCCATTGTTTCATTAGATGTGGTAAAGTATACAATAAAATTTGTACAAATAAAAGTTGTGAATTATATTTATACATAGTACGGTTTACAGTTAAAACATTGGGCTAGTGAATTGTCGGCAGAAGTTTGTGAACGTCTGGAACAAGATCTTGAGGAAAATGAGCGTCGTGCAACATTAATAACTATACATTATCAGTATTATCAAAACAGAACTACAATATCTCAATCACGTTCATGTACTTTAAATTCATATAAGCCAGAAAATATGGCAACTCGTTGTGTACAAATTGTATCAAAATCAACACAATGTCCAATTGCATTTTTGGGTATATCAGCTGGTAAATTTATACTGGCTAAAGGTAGTGACAATTTTCGGAATTTCTTTAAATTAAACGAATTAGAATCTCGTAAAAAAATAGTTGTACAAACAGAAAATGAAAAACTAGAAAGTATATGTTTAGTAGAAAATAGTATCAAAAAAATAAAAAATGATTTAGATGTAGATAAAAATGTCGGCATAGATGTTAATAGCGAAAAAATCAACAATATGCAAAATAATAAATTAAAACATATTGGAAAAAGTTCTAGAATTAATGCGCAATTAACTGAATATAATTATGATGCAAGAACTGATTCGTCTCCTACTTCCAGACGATTAGATAATTTAATTAATTCATTGAATGAACGAAATGAAATAAAAACCCTTTGTAAAAAGAAGGCCAACTGTTTTAATTTGAGTGATCCTTTAGATCAAAATGATTTCAAGGAATCGTTTTTTATGAATGTTTTTAACTCGGAGAAAAGTAATTCAAAAAATACATGTATAAATAATATTGAATTAAATGATAATGTAAATATGGATATTAAATGTGAAAATGTAAATAAAAATAACATAAAAAATGAAGAAAGTAATTCTGACGAAAATTTAGATTTAAATATTAAACATAAAATATATGTAAACAATGAAATTGAAAATAAAGCAACTTCTTCAAATATAAAATTAAATGAAAATAATGAACAAGACGTAATACAACTACAAGAAATATTTCCTGATTTGAATAATATCGATTCCAATGTAGTTGCATTATTACCTCCACATTTGCAAGAAGAAGCAAAATTATACATGAAACTAAAAGATAAAAGGGATAATACAAAAGAAATTTTAATGAAAACATCAAAGAGAAAAAATAAATGTACAACTAATAGCTTAAAAGGAAAAAGAAGCAATGATATTTCTAACTTCTTAATTAAAAAAAATTCACCTAATTTAATTGAAGTTCCTTCTAAACAATGTCCAAAATGTTATCAAATGATACCTATATCAAAATATCAGGAACATTGCGACTTTCATGTAGCTGAAAGTTTGCAATGGGACATAAGTAATTCAGTATTACATACTACAAATATAAAAAGAAAGGAAAATACAGATGATATAGATATAGATACGAATTCTATTAAACGTCGACCAAATACAAATATTTTAAATTCTCACAAGAATTACAAATCCATAACATCATTTTTTTCGGAATGAGATTAAAAAATTATAAAGAATATTTTATTTATCATTTATAAAAATATCCATTATATATAAGTGACATGTAGTCAAATATGTATATACAATATAGTGTTCTTAGAATCGAATAATTTCTTTCTTACAAATATTGTAAAATGCATAAAATGCAAATATTGTTTTATAATAAATTATATTTAATTACATCGTTTTATTTAAATAAGATAAATTAGCATATAATATGAAAACTTCTAAATGTCTTATAATATAGTTGTTCAACATTGATAAATTATGTTTATGTATAATTAATACTTAAAAGTCGATTTGTACTTAAACAATCGAGTTTTGCAAATTCAGTTTTTATGATATCTTTATATTGTTTCATTGAATCTTGAAATGTAGAAATTGTTGTTCTTATTGCATCATTAGAAGTTTTTAGCAATTGAAATGCTATAGAAAAATAATGAAATTTTAAAATAATGGCTAAAGAAATTGTAAAATTATACCTTGTTGTTTGTTAATTTCTTCTTTTTCAATAGCTTTCATTAATTCTTGTATAAGTCTTAATAATTTTAATTGCTTTCGCGATAAAATTTTTTGGGATGATATTTTTCCAAATTTTTTTTCGTGTTTTTTTATATATACATCTAGTTTTAAAACTGCTACCTTTTCTGATCGATTATGCAATGAAATTTTTTTATAACATATATTTTCAGACATCATTATCGTCTTAAATTGTATATTAGTTTACATAGAAATATGAAGCTCAATAAATAATTCTTTTGTTTTTAAAAATATAATTAAAAATATATATTCTGAATGAATGAAATAAAAAAATTTGTTAGAAATGTAAATATATGAAAACATATTTATTTATATAAAAATTATAATAAAAATGTACATGTACACTTTAAATAATACATTTGTTTATAAGAAATTCAAAGAGAATTATATCCCTTCTTCCATACAGTGTCTTTTAGATACGCACCAATCATAGGATTATTGAGCATTATTTCTACTATGTCTTTAAATCCCAATTGACTGGCTAATACATATTTACATTCCACATCTAATAATTCAGAAATTAATATTTTCATGTTATCTGTCATAGTATGTGTAATGCTTTTTTCCAATCTGTACCTATAATAAAATTATAATGTATTAAAATAGGAAATTTTCAAAAAACTTTAATTATTTTAAAACGATAATTAACTTGCCTGCGTGCACAGTCTTGCACAAGAGCAGAACTGAGTTTATTTGCTGCTATAAAATCTTTTAAATATTTTGTTTCTCCATTTAATATACAATGATTATAAATCAGATTCACCCAATCTACATGATGATCATAAGCATGTATGACAATAAAAGCTTGAGAGAAACTTAAATTGTGACATAATACTTTATCAATATCTTCAGATTTTAAATTAAGTATACAAATTACTTGTTGATTATAAGACACTGTATTAAAAAGTGAAAGTTGAAGAGCAACTAATTGTACTTGATCAGAACATTGATTAGCAAGGTTTAGTTTATTAGCCTATAATTATAACATAATCATATTATAAATTTTTATTTTAGAAAATAATTTAGATATTAATACTTTACCTGTAAATAGTACTCTGTTGCATGAGTATAATTAGTAACAATTAAATGTAATTGTTTGAGGATATTTTCGGTTTTAATGAATTTTATTTCATGTTGAACGGTATTTTGCAATTTATTATGATCTTTCGTAGCATCTGATATTATTGCTTTAATTATATCTTTCGCTTCATTTTCCCACATAAATGCTAATTCATGATACAATCGAAAATGTAAGGCTACCAGAGTAAAAAGTTCCTTATTCTCAGGGCAATGTCGTTTGAGAAATTCCAAAATTGCTATTTCTAAACCAGTTACCTGTGTTTTATATAATATCTATATGTTTATGTATAATTGGAAATTTATATTTAGTAAAATAAAAAGCATAGAGAAACCTTATTTAATCCTTTTCCAAGTAAAAATTCAAATTGATCATTTTCTTTTAAAATTTGAAATACGTAATTCATTTCTGTAAAACGACCAACACCTGTTACAAGACGGACCTAAAATTATTTGATGATTGATTATTTTTCAGATATAATATATCGGCTGATCTTAATCTATCCTATCCTAATCTATTCTAATCTAAAATCTTTATTTTATTATATAAAATTCTTATTAAATAACATACCAGTAACGTCCAACACTTAAGATTTTGTAAAACATTTGCGAAAATTTGACATTTACATAATACTGATGCTATACCTTCCATATTACAAGAAGTTGTAAAGCAATCATGAGCTCGTATTAATAGTTCTGCAATCGTCTTCAGGGTTAATGCTAAACAATAAGAAAGATTTCAATAATAAATTTAAATATCAAGAATATTCTCATTATATAATGATAATTATATTTCATTACAATACCGTTTGTTTTTTCACCCTGAGAATATCCAAGTAATTTATTTGCTGTTTTTAAAAGTTTCCAACCAACAAGTGAAACATCGTTGCATAGTTCCATAATAACCCGAAAATTTGTATTTAAGGAATATCCCCATAAATAAACATTATTTTCATATTCATCTAAAAAAAATATTAACTTCTGACGATCATGTATGAATTTACAAATCATTACATACCTTCTACCGCACGGGTAATATTTAGAGTAATATTTTCAGCCAAAAATGTTGCTACACTATCACTGCTTATTTTGTACGCAATAATTATATCATTAACAATTTCGGATTTATTCTCAATATCACTTTCTGTAATATTTTGCAAAAATTGAATTGGATTATTTAATATTAGCAAGAATTGATAATTTTTTTCCAATTGCATGGCTAATTTATAACATAAAACAATTCTAAGACATATGTCTACTCCATGTTCCAGAATGTCAAGTAATTTTTGTAAAATTGATATACACTCCATTTGTATTTTATGAACGTTTTCATCTTTTGTTTTACTTATTTTAGTTGTATTGATTGAAGCAATTACTGTAACCAAAATTTTGTTATAAATGTGTTCGTTAATAATTTATTGCAATGAAAATATAAATAAAAAATACATGAAGATGAAGAAAATCTTTGCAAACCACGATTCTTTAAGGCACTGTATTTTTGCTGCTTATTTTTATTTACTTCTTGCAAAAGACTTTGTTGTTCAGTAGTTAAATTATTAGGCAAAATTTCTCCTTCTGCTAAACTCAAACATAACATCAGAACTTGTAAATCCTAATTAAAATTAATACTGTTAATATATATTTATTAATAAGAATTTAATGAAATTTACCTTATGTTTATAGTTAAAAATTGTACTTATTCTCAATGCAGTATCCAATTTCCCCACGTCAATTAGTTTATTAATTAAAGTTTCAGTTGCATATTTTTCTTGTATGTTACTTAATGTATAACTAAATTTTAAATTATTTAATCCCGATAATAACTCTGTTTTTAATTTATTGAAGATATAAGGTCCATCATCTAATTGCACATTTTCAGGACCGGCTAATATACATGATTTCCACATTGCTGTTTCAAGTGCATCAATATTTTGTTGTTCTGTTTTAATATCTTTTAAGCTTTCAAACGCTGTTTTTAATATATCATATCTGTCAAAATGTATATTTTTTATTTGATTAAATTAATTTATATAATATATTTATATAATATTGGGGTTAAAAAACATGTACATAAGTATATACCTTTCTTTATGAGAATTAACTTTTTCAGCATGTTCAACAAAAAATTCTGCTGCTTTCTCATGTGAAATATTGTATTTTTTAAAATTTAGTGCACATTCATTCCAAAAATTATCTTCAATTTTATCATTTTTGTGTATATAATACTTAAATTTACTTCGATACTAAAAATATTAATAATTAAGTAGCATAAAATAAAAACTTGTATTAAAAATATAAGTTGTACCTGGGCTAAAATTATTTCAGAAGAATCTAATCCCGCTAAATTTGATAACTCTAATGCATTGGCATAATTTTCATTTCTTATTAAAGCACCAATACATCTATGAATTTCTGTATCAAAATTGTACACATTATCTGATACCGTGAATATCGCAAAGTTTAATGCAATATTTGTTTTTTGAAGAATTTTTGTAACTTGTAGTAAAAACTGAAACTTTGGAATGGAAACTGTAACGAATAAAGAAATTATTTTTTGTCTAATATTCATAAAATTAATGAGATGACAATCCATACGAGATTACAGTACCTGGAAAATTCGTATAAAAATCACATTTTATCAAAATTTCAAGAAATTTTATTTGCAGATGTGTACTTTTTAAAGCATGAGCAAGCGTTGCAATAACGCATTTAATTACAACGATTGCAATCCAGTATAAATTATTCAAATACGTGGTATCTGAAGAATTCCAATCCGTAGCTTCCTAAAAAAACAGAAGTTTCATATTAATTCATTTTTCATCGCGTAAATGCTAAATATTCATACATACATTACATTTGAGATTTATGCATTGTGCTTTGAAATCCAATAACTTTTGCTGGCAACCTTTGAAATCACCATAAATTACACATTGTGCAAGAAATTCAAAAAATAAATTGAAGACGTTTTCCTACAATTAAATTGTATTATGAAAACAAGATATAATATTCATATAGAAATAACATACTTACTGGCATAAAAATTCTGTAAGCCTTATTAAGGATACTAAGATATCCACGTGTTACCATTTGATCTAATAAATTAGAAACTTGATTGGCTGTCCATACTTGTTGTTCTAAACATTCTTTATAATTAGAAAGGATTTCTTCATCTGTAGTAGATATTATCATCCATGAATAACAATATCCTGGTATTGAAGATGGCTAAGAAAGATGTTCAATAAAAACGTTATACGATTTGAAAAATTTTATAGTTTAGAAAAGATTGAAATTATTAATATAAAATACCTCATAACAGGATGCTAAAACTGTAAGAAAAGGTCTTGAAGTTAATCTGGATGAATTGATTAAAGCACCAGGTGGATCTGGACTTTGGTGACATTTTAAAATAATCAACCACAAATCATCATCCAAAGAACAAATGTTATCATTGACAATATAATCGCCTACACTATGAGAATCAGAAGTGCTTGCTGAATCTGCTGATATTGAAGAATCATAAGTAGGTGATCCCTGTTCAAAAACAATATAACATAGTATTTGGTAAAATTTGTTTTGAACATATGATATTAATTACTTACACTTTGTTTAACTCCAATTTTGTAATATAGTGATTGTCTAACATCTCGTGATTTTATCTTTTGTTCACTATGTGCAGCTAATTGAGATTTTGTAAGTTGAATATTACACAAACAAGTTAATAAATGTTCTCTGAGAACAGTATCTTCAAAATATTTTGTATTTTCCAATACCTAAAAATAATAAAAAGTACATTCTTCTTTTAATATTAGAAATTTTCTAGAAATAATTTTAATTTTAATTAGAATTAATTAAAATATTATTTAAAACAAGATTACCTGATTCAATGGATAATTGAAGATATGACAAACTAATACGAATTCAAACCAATGATTCTGACTTGCTAAAAATTTTAATAAACTAATTGGTAAAGGAAAATTATGTGCTTTTGCAAATCGTACAATAATATCCCATATTTTTAATATTTTTATGAACTGTTGACTATTATTAATTAAGTTTTCAGTACAATTTGTTTGAAAACTACTTTCAAGATAAGATATTACAGTTTTTAAATCATCTTCATTTCTGTACATTATATTTTCTAATAAGTTCCCTGTTGAATTCAAAAATATAATAAATTGGAAATTTATAATTATCAGTGTTAATAAATATTCAACGAGCAGAATTACCAATAGGAACATTAATCTCCTTATGTATGTAATTAGCCACAGTTATATGCAGCCTTAAATTTTCCGAATCAATACCTAACATTTCCATGAAAGCGATACAAGTACGTAAAATTTCGGGTTTGTTTAAATTTCGTAAGGCAAGAATATGCGCATATAGAGCTGCTTTACATTTCCTACAAATGTGATATAAATATAATATTTTTAAATATATAATTCATATATTTGCTACAGAATAATTCTTTTTTACCTTCTAGAAGAAACATTTCCAATTAGTTTTCCTTGAGAATGTTTTAAACTAAATATAGCCATATTAGGACGAGCTTGGTTCAAATAGTATTCATATGTTAATACTTCTGTATATCCATACATTTTAACAAGAATTTCATTAGAGAAGTGAGGCATTGGTTCATTATTAAAACGCCATTTATATAATTGTTTTACGTTTAAATTTTCGTAACCATCCAATAATTCATATACTGTAACTTCTTTCTTTGGTTTTTTTTCTATGATAGATTCAAGAATTGGAACCTGTTTTAATGTATTTCGAAGAACTTCGTTTGAAATACTATAACCACATAACTGAAGATCAGTTTTATCTGTAAATATATTTTTTAGAATACTTTCTTTCGGTACTGTATTTTTATTCTTATTGTATATTGTACTTTCTCTAGATAGATATAAAAGTATCAATACTAAAACTATTAAATAATTTTGTTCTAAATATTCAGCAACATCGTCAGAAAAATAATAAATTGTCTTAAAAATTCCATCTATTAATATATCTTGAAACTCTTCTTGGCATTCACACATTTTTGTCAAAGCATCATATAATTCAGCAATCTTGGTTTTATCTTTTTCAGTATTTGTTTCACTTAAGCAATGTGCAAGACACAATTCTTTGTCAATTTTCTTCATAAATTCAGTTTTATTAATATTGCAAGATTTATAAGATAATATTGTGTTAAATTCTGATATTGTCATTGCACTGCCAAATATACGTGCCAGTAATAATTTAACATCACGTTGTTCTTTTTCTATAAATATGCCGTATCTATAAATATTAATATAAATAAATAAATGAATATTTAAACATTTTTATTATTTAAATAAATATTTAAATATATTTTGCAATAATTGCATTTTATATAGACTTACCTACATAGATGATTTTTAACTAGATCTTTTATAAGAATACTGGCATTTGAAGAATCAATAGCTTCAATCATATTTGGTACTATATCTAAAGTATTGAATAAAGATTTATGTTTTTCATTAATTTCGTTTACTTCTAAAGTACTGTTACCATAATAAGTGTCAATCCAAAATTTTAGTAGCTCAATTTTATTATTTGATAGCAAATAATCCCATAATATAATATTAATTATATTTGTTGAAAGGGACTGTTGAGATGTGGAAAAATATAATTCAGTGCACAATGCGCGTTTTATATCTTCTGGTAATTTCATAATATCCTCTATACATAAAGAAGAACTTAAGCCCTCCTCAATCCTGAACAAATTACAGCTCTTATTTTTTGATTGATTTGAACTAGTATTTATAAAAAAACTTACATATATTTTTGTTCATATTCTACAATACTTTTTACTATATTCCATGAATTGATGTATTCATCCTCAAAATGCGCAACACTTATTAAATATTCTGATAAATAATTTCTTAATGTAAAATCTTTGCAGTTTATACAAACTTCAAATATATATTCTACTGGATTTTTCTTCTATAATAAAATACATTAATATAAAGAATATTATATTACTTACAAATAATTTTATAAATATTATATTCTTATTACCATATTATTTAAAATATGAGAAGCTCTATAAATTTGATGTTTCTTTAAGAGTTCTGTAATCCAAGTTTCTACTTCTTTATTAAAATAATATCGAGCATCTTCAATGGAACATCTTCTTCTGTGGGCTAGACATTTATAAGCAAGGTTAATGTGAGTACCCTTCGCAGATGCTTCTCTAACAAGTTCTCTGTCTGCTAATGTACGCCAACCAGACCAAATGGCTGCAGGTTCACCAGTTAAACATTCAATTGGAATACCACCAACTGTTGTTTTCTCAGTCATTTTGTTTGTAAATCTTTTTACAACATAATATAACAGTATGGAATTTTGCTGGAACAATACAGATTGAGTTGTTAGATTTCAATACAATTTAACTTATGTTTTTTTGTTATTTTATTCAATACAAAATTATTCAGTAAAATTTTATACTTGTTACCTATATACAAAATTCATATGTGATATATGCATACTAATGAATAATGTAATAAATGTCTTATCTCTGTGAAATGTCAAATCTGATAACAATACACACACTTATTTTGTACATCATTTGTGACTGACAATTCTATGAACTAAGGATAGAATAGATATGACATATGACTAAGGATAGAATCATTGACTAAGGATAGAATAGATATGACATTATATGAAATTTTGTTGTCTGAAATAGGACTCTCTTAACAATTTTGTGTCACTTCCTAACATACCGATTTCGTCAGATTTTGCACCACAGCGCTAATAGTGATGAGAATTAAAATTAAAAAATATGGACAATGTCACTTCGAGAATTATTTATTGAATCGAATGTGGTGATGCTTCATTAATGAAGGAATATAACGATTGATGAAAATTGGGATAAAAAATTCATTATATATTTGTTTATTTACACATATTTAAAGATTATAGCGCCACTACACGGTGAATACGCAATACACTTCCTGTGATTCTCGAACGTAATCGATATTTCTTGATCTTTAAGCGGGAGGAATGGCGGAAGAAAGCACGCTTCGTCTGTAAAGAATAAAGAGATATGAATCCAGAAGAATCATGTAGAAAAAAGTGTGTCAACCAGAAGTTCTCAGGTAAAAGTTTAAATCAATAATTGATAGATTTATGTTTGTGTTGTGAATTTTTAAGATAAAAACGTGCATTTTTGGCTTCAACTCAAGGTAAGATTTAACCAAATAATTATTACATATAATTTTTACATATAATTATATATAATTACATATAATTAAGGGAAGAAATAATACCATTTAAACATTTAAATAGAACGTATCATACTAAAAGTTATGCATAATTTTACCAAAATTTAACTTCAATTCTAACAAATATTGTGACCTTGTAATATGATTACCTTTTTATTATATATGTACATAATATGCTTTTACTTCTGCTGTAACATTTTCTATTCATTTGTTGATTCTTTAACCTCATACTGTGTAACTCTTAACAAATCTAATACTAAATTCAAAAATAATTTATCAAAAATGTACGTATATAATGGCTAAAATAATAATTCTACTGCGTAATATAATAAAATTTCTCATGTCACAGTTTAAAGTATTGACATTTATTTTTTCATCAAGTGTGTGAATATTTTCGTTCTCATAAATTTTGTCGTGGTTTAGGACAGAACCTTTGATTATTTTTCCAGTTAACGGTTCGTGCGAAACACGCGATCGCAGCGCCCCAGCGGTGAAATACGCAATATACTTCCTACAATTCTCGAACGTAATCGATATTTCTCGATCTCTAAGCGGGAGGAATGGCGGAAGGAAGAAAGTACGCTTTGTCTGTAAAGAATAAAGAGTTATCCAGAAGAGTCATGTAGAAAGAAGTACCATCCAAAAGTTTTCAGGTAAAAATATAAATCAATAGTTGTTAGATTTGTGTTTGTGTTTTGTATTTTGTGTGTGAATTTTTAAGATAAAATGTGTATTTTTGGCACCAACTCAAGGTATTATTTAACCAAATAATTATTGCATATAATTTTCAACAATTAAAGAAATAATCGCATATAAAAATATAAACAAAACATACTAGCTAAAAGTTATTTATAATTTTATATATATATATATATATATATATATATAACAATAGGTTAGTTAATTACAAGGTACAATATTTGTGTGTATATGTATATATATATATATATAAAATATAAAAAGTAAAAAATAAGTAGAAAATATTATAATAGAAATGTAAAAACATATAATAAAATACACATATATATATATATTTTATTATATGTTTTTACACACATTCTATTATAATATTTTCTACCTATTTGTTGATTCCTTAACTTCATACTGCGTAATTCTTAACAATTCTAATACTAAATTTAATAATAGTTTATTAAGAATGTACGTATTTAATAGTTAAAATAGTAATTTTATTCCGTTGTCGAGTTTCAGAAAATTTTTGTGACCGCGCGCAATGCGGTTGGTAGAATCAGTGTTTGTTTCGAAATTTTCTATTTTCTATTTTTCTGAGCAAAATGGCTCTCATTAAATTAAATAATCAATCCATTCAAATTGTAACTCGTGAAGTTAGAGTCAGTGAGTCCGCCGATTGTTACTTAAACGCGCGCATTGATAGTCTTTTATTTTTCCTTTTTCTTATTCAACAATCGTTTTCGGTATATTAGAGTCAGTGCTCAAGAGGATAAAGTCTCTCTAGGAGATCAAAATCATAAGTAATTTTATACGTTGCACTTCAATTTACTCAATTTTTTAAGTTTGACAACAAAATATAATGTTTGATATTTTGTTACAGACGCTTCATAGCATCAACTTTTTGATATATAGCTCCAAAACCAAGAATGTAAGAATCTTTCATTATCTCGAACTTAAGATTCTGCTTTAAATACAAATTCTAATGTTTTATGTCACAGATTCTCTACAGCCTCCAATTTCCCTTATCCTTTAAGAATTTTACGATGCTTCAAAAGCTATGAATGTAAGTACTTTAGCACGTTGTACTTGAATTCTATTCTCTACAATTCTCTTTCCGTTAAAGTTTAAAGTAAAATTATAATTATAAAATAAAAACATTTCAAATTACTAAAATCCCAATTTTTATCATTATTAAAATTTAAATTTTAACAATTAACACTGCATCTTTATGTTTTTCAAGAAATTTTTCACGGCGTTCACGTCTATCATGGAATTCTCAATGTATCTGCTTGATGAGGATCTTCACTACTTTCCTTGGTCCAGTGCAGATGATATCGTTCTTCGCATGTGAGTCGCATGCATTTTCGTTCCTCTGGTTACTCAATCATGTCGTAGGATGAAAGGTCCGAATCGGCACGGGTGACTGGTTGTATACGTAGAATTTTTGACGAGCATAGTGACCGCGGGTATTTTTTATACCTGTGAGTAGTAACATTTTTTATGTATTAGATCAGGATAGGGCTTCTTGCACATCGCGATTTTAACAATTAGTTGGAATACATATTTATAGTTATAGTTATAGTAATTACTTGTAAAATTAAAATATATTCAATATAAATGTTTGCAAAAGCAAAATATTCATATGAACGTCCATATAAATAGATAAATTATAAATAATTATTATTAAAATGATTTGGTAGTGGAGAAGTCGGACACCCTCCGACTTCGTTGCTGAAAGATGCAGTTATTATTTATTGATATATTATTGTTATAACAATCAATAATTTCCAACTTCATCTTCCTTTTTATAATAGTATTAATTAATTAAATTTTATAATTTTGAACTTCAATACAATTTGAAATATATAGTAGATTAGAATTCTTTCCGTAAAAGAATATATAAAATTTTATGTGCAAGAAGATACTTCGCGACAGGCAGATTTTTGAATCAAGGCAACAAGCTTGAACACTGCTCTTGCATTTTCGAAAATGTGCTTTGATGAAGAAGTCGCCTGAGATTTTTTCCATTAATATTTACTTTAGAGTCAAATTGTTTGATTTTGATTGGTTTTGTCAATTGTTAGATTTCATATCTTTTTTTTTTATAAATTCAATTCTTTGTCTTCATTTTCTTGCAATTTCAATAATTTCTGAAAGAGTAGAGTCATTACAGTTTGAAATAAAATGATATAATAGCCCGTTGGATACAAATTACATAAACTAATTATTTCTTCAGTGTAGGATTTTCAGGTTTAACCCCTTCCGTGTTCATTGTCAGGATCTCACTCACGTGCCCAGGTGCTACTTGGGTGGGTGAAAGACATTGGGCACGATGACCATAGTTTGTAATTTTATAAAAAATTTCTCAGCGACTGACAATGTGTTAGCGTATCGTGCACGACGTATTTTCCGCATGTGTGTGTATGTGTGGTTAGGATGTGGAATTGCGTCGTTTCTATTGCTCCATTCATTATAAGTTGAAATATTTAAAATATTTATGCAGTAATTTAAAAAATTATGAATTATCATGATACCTAACGAATACATTATAATTACATTATTATTATTATAACCATACTATAATAATGATTCCAACTCAACTTGCACATATAATTTCTATAGAAATTATACGTATTTTTTTCAGTTAGTAATATTAGCTGTAAACATAAACGTGTTTTAATCACGTTTTACGCAATGGTCGCTAGCCATTGTCAGTCGATTTCAGGAAATGGTACGTAAATTAGAGTGTGAAAGTTGTATGTTAAACTCGGGTGTCGGAGGNCCACTTGTCTCTGGTTTTACTCTTCGATTTTTCGAATTTAGTATCGCGGTCGCGGTCGCGGATAGGTCGCGAGTAGGTCCCGAAACGAACGTTTATGTAGGTATTGCTCGAGCACGCACGTGCGAACGGACAACGATCACTATGATCGATGGTCGTCCATGTGCATTGAGGTTTATCTTTTTATTCCACCTCTATAAAGTATTTTTTGGTTTGCGATTAGAAAGACTCGAGCTAGATGTAAGTTTCAGCGGGCATTGCGCTCGAAGAGCCGAAGAGGCCCGGCAAACTGCCACGAAGAGGGTCACAACAAATGCCCTCTCATCCTCTGCATCATTTAAATGATTTCAGAGCATGGGACGTCATTCTCGTTACTACTTTGTCACTATGCTCTTTTAGTATTTGTAGTTGTATTTCTTTTTTCTTCTCCATCATTGTTTTTGGGCAAATCGCGGTTTTTCTTATTAGCGTTGCGAGAAATTGATTACGGTTTAAATTAGCGTTGCGAAGAAACGATAATCGTGTTTGTTTTAGAGTTGCGAATTATCATACCGTGATTGTTTTTTACAGTTTTGATTATTTTAAATTGCTGCAAATTCTTGAATAGTTGTATATTAAATTTTGTTGGTTTTTATTTTGTGCAAAATTAGATTGGAAGAACACTAACTTTTAGAAGAACGCTATTTAACTTGTCGTGAATAATTGAAGTAGTTCTCCTTTTAGACAGACACATTTTGAGAATTTAACGTTGCGAGATTTCTACATCGTATATTTCAATTTTTTCTCTTAGTTAGCGTTGCGTTGATAAACGATCGCGTTTTTTAAAATAGTGTTGCGTTTATAAAATGCCCAAATCCCTTCCACTGAGATCGTGGAAGCACGTTCCTGAATTATGCTGTACAGTTAAAAAACACTGTACAAAAGTGATTGTCAGCAGTCCTCAGCACAGATGTATCGAATTTTGTAATTAGTGTTGCGAATATTTAAACACGAGTGCATGAATTAATAATTACTTAGCGTTACGAAAATGAATGCATGTCCTGCTATAGTTTCGCGATTCCTTTTGTCTCTTTTTTCTTTTAAATGGTAAATTAATTATTGTTGTAAATGTAATAAGCACTCTTCGCGGTTTATTTTCAGAATCTTTTATTTTATATCTGATATTAGCAAATTAGTGTTGCGAAACAAAAGAGATAAACCATTTTCAGTTTGTCATTCGGGTTTCAATTGAGGAAATGACGCTCGGGTCTCTTTTGTTGGTAATGATTTATATCTTGTGAAATTTTACTAAATTTTTTGTGATTCAAGTTTGTTTCAGCAACTTGTTGTGACATCGACAGAAGAAGAAACGGGCTATTACATAATAGTGGTCCGGAGGAAACTCAAATACGCCAATGATGATTTGATAACCTGCAAAGACAGATTAGCTTTTATGAGAGATAGGTGATCTCTCAGATTTACACGAGAACTTCAATATTAATAGAGACTTACGCCACCGAAAGTGGATAAAGATAAATCAGCTATTCTGCCGGCACTAATTTTCGCTGGATTATTTGACACAGCAATGATTAAAATAAGACCGTGTATCATTTTGGTCGGCAGATGAAACCAGTCGGTCATGAAACAAGACAATGCAACGCTACTGCTCTGGAATCAAAATCAGAAACGGAATAATAGATGAAGGAGAATCAGAAAGCGCAGTGCAGATTTAATAATAATATCACAAGTGAAGGAATCATAGGAATTATACCGAACAAATTCGTTTCTCGAAGGATGCTGTACTTCTTACTAAATTATAAAAGAATATACCTTTTCCATCAGAAGCTCGCCGATATAGCACAATATGAATATATTAAATGTCAGAGATACTAGTAACATCATGTACGTTGTGAGACTGATGGTGTTACTTTGTTCCCAGTCCTGTTACGAGCAAACGATCGTAAATTTCCAAAATACCGTGTTAAAAATAAAATGGAACGAACCGTTATGCAATAATATTCGAGTAGGCATATCATGAAGGTGGATCCAATGAATTCTAGGAAGCATACTTCTTGCAACACCGTCTCTACCGTTGCTGAAAATCTGCAATCACGTATTACTCCCATCGTCGCTGGTCGATAAAAATTGCAAATTTCAACGAATAAATGTATTACCAGTACCTTAAAATTCGCAAATGGTGCTCAACAATTTCTATCAGCCGCGCGTTTGGATTGGATGTCGCTTTGTTACGTTCACCGTGCACGAGATCGTTCAATCGAGACATAACGATGTCGATTTGCCCGCAGGCGTGCGTGGCGAAAAGCGCGGCTAGTCCACAAGCACCGGCAGTTATGGAATACATCACGTAACCACACATGCAATGAAGAGCGTACACTAGTTCGTAGATCGGGCTACTTTGAACGTCGTACAGCGTGCTGTATGTAGGATAGACTAGAGGTTTGATCGTACGATTATGCTCGTCGACAAACGTGCCGATCGCATACTGTAAGATCGAGTGATAGATCGTACCACCGGTGTACATGAACACGATGCAGACGAACGCCAGATTTCGACCCACACGCCCGTACTTGAGCATCATTTCGCGATCCTCATGTAGTTGCACCTGCCAGTAGGGATGTCTCCTTAACGAGACACTAAACGATTCAATTTCAACGGAATATGAAGCGAGAATTACTATAGATCACGTATAATATAAATATTAGAATTTATTTATCTGTGGATGAATCAGTTCGAAATTACTTTGTTATTAATTTTCGATGTTTCGACTCTTTCGATTTATTTTCCCCTCGATTAATCCTGTTGCGTTCTTTCGGTTGTTAAAAAATATCCCGTCCCAATTTCCTTGAAACGTAAATCGTTGAAACAGGACATGGATTAGTTAAAATCCGCAACAGGATTAATACGCGAGTAGGTCGCGTAATAAATGGACACATAAGAATGAAATATTACAAAATTATTTATATACTTAATTCATTAAAAAAAAAAAATAAAAAAATAAAAGAATTAAAATGAAACGAAGATCGATTTAAAATCGGTAAACGTGTTCGTTCGCTCACCTGGTTCCAATCAGTCCACACCTGTTCGATACAGTCCATGATCCTTGGTTTTCGAAGGGTGAGCGCCCAGTACTTCATCAACGAGGTACAACAGAAACTCAGCAAACCGCATAATTTTAATCTGGCTATAGTGTCTTTCTCTTCGAACGTGATATGCAGAATGCATGGAACGATGGCGAACAGTAGCACAAAATTACTAAGTCCAATCGCGAATTTTGGTAGAAATCTTGCCACGCCTTCGAGCATTGCTGGCCAAATGCCGATAGATCTCAGAATCCACTTGCTGTATTTCGTCACATAAGCGATGTCTTTCTCGTAGTGTTGGTTCCGCGGTCTGCGATCAGTCTCATCTTCCATCGAGAGATGCATGTTCGCAGACAGTTCGAAAACGACTGTTTACGATTATCCAGTGGCATTGATTGGCAGGTTGTTGAGCTTGCGCTTCTGATATCGCGTGCGTGCATCCCTTGTAGTACTTCGAAATCGATTATTACTCGACAATGGGGGGAACGTCTGAAATTACGGTGAAGCTATAGTCTAACTTTTTGTCTAGATGCGAACGAAAGGGGTAGAAACATAGTGTACGACGATTAGAAACTAATAGCATTAGGAGAGTACATACAGTCATTTGTGCAGTGTATATTTAAATACGTGAGTAATTCATGAATGAAATATTTTGGGATTTTTCTTATGTACTTTTTATTAGTTAACAGATAAGAAAATATTCTTAAATGTTGATGATATTTGTTTTACAATACATCACATAGACATAGTGATTTAGGTGGTTGTAAATAAACATTAAAAACTAGATTACCTTTGATTTAATATTTTAGCACAATTTTAATAAATTGTGCTACAGCTATGAAAGCAGTTGTACATGAAATATAAAAATGTTACACGTTACAATATAAGTATAATGTATTTAATAGCAACAAATATTTTTGTATAATTCTTTATTTACTACTCTATAGTTAAATATTGAAAATAATGATTACATAACAGCAGTTCGAAGGAAATTCAAGTATGTCTTTAGAACCTGCAAACGTAATGTTGCATTTAATTGTCAATAGATGAATCGAAACATTTGTGAAAACCTACATTTCCAAAAGTAAGCAAAGATAAATCAACTATTCTACCGGCGCTAATTTTTGCCGGACTATTCGACATGATTACAATCAGGTCCTGGACTCTCTTGGTTGGCAAACGGTACCAATCGATCATGCAACAGGACATTCTGACGTTAGTACTCTGTGGTGTGAACAATAAATAACAAATTCTGAAATGTATAATTGTGAATAAATAACAATTTGTGAAAAAATCCACGTGTAATACGAAAGAAGATATAAAACAAAATACCTTCTCGATCAGTAGATCACCAATGTAGCACAATAAGAACATGTCGAACGTCAAGGATATCAGCAACGAATACGTCGTCAGACCAATTTTATCATTCTGCTCCCAATCCTGTAAAAAATATAGGGATACCACAGACAAATGGAACAAGAATGAACATAAAAATACCACAGAATATATATAGAAAATATAAATCAGAAACAACAGGAACGAACTACAATACAATAATATTCGAGCAAACATATTTCGAACGTGAATCCAACAAATTCTAAAAAGCACACTTCTTGGAGAACCGTCTCAACCATCGCAGAGAATCTACAATAGTACACGACACGTATTCAATCGGAAATAAGTAACATATTACGTTACCTTTTTATTTGTACTTCATTTCTGATATGATGTTGAACGATCATCACTAACTCGACCGTTCAGATTAGAATTTTCCTCGGAGAATTTTCCGTCGATCAGAGCGTCTAATCGAGATACATAAACTCGGAGTCTAAAACTTTTTCTCGAAACAGAAGTGGAGTAGTTTGAAGCGTAAGTGCACGACGATTAGGTGCCTCTTAAGGTGTGAGAAAGCGCAATATCGTATGTACAATAGATACGTTGTTTCTTTTTTTTAAGAAACAGGAAGATAATATTTTTATAACACTTTTTATTTATTCCAATATTATTTGTTTTAATTTAGTATTAGTTTCTAATTAAGTATTTAGTATTCTACAATTATATCCATCCCTTCATTTACGCGGAATATCCGTTCCACATTGATTAGTTTTAAGTGAATGGAAATCGTCTGTCCGCACAAAAAGAAAACAAAATATTGAAAAGAGAAGTTGGTACAAGCCATAGAAATACATGTTTATTTCACATAGATTATCAGAAAGAAAAAAAAATAATAATGAGATTTCAGTAAACAGAAGCAAATTTTATTCAGTCGTTATTATCGCTACTGTAACTTAAAACAATCAAGCTCTGCTTTTTAACTGGCACAAACTCATTGTCCCATTGTCGCTTGAAATGTTTGGAAATTCGATTATATGTTCATTGTTAATGTTAATTTTTCGGACGATTTGGCCTCAAACTGATTTTCTGCTGAGTTTCCATAAATTTGATGTGCTTGATACATCGTTGAATGAGCATAACTGGCTTGTAGAAAATAAACACTATGAGTATATTTGTAGAAAATACACTATGAGTATTTTTATCGGTGTTACTGTTATCGTTACTTTCAAAAATTTTAAGAATATATATTTTCTGGTTGGATAAATTAACATCGCGTATAAAAATTTCTGCGTGAATAGTGTTATAATTTATCGCATGAAAAGAAACACGCGTAACAAAGATGTCGCGTAAATGGAGGGATGGTAGTAAAGTATATAAATAACGGAAACAGAAATATTATTAAATTATTACGTAACAGTCGTTCGAATAAAATTTAAATACGCAAACGATGTTTTCAAAACCTGGAAAGAAGTTACGTTTAGAAAGTAAATTGTTAATAGATTTTTAATTGCAAAATATAAATGAGACATTAATAAAAACCTACACTTCCAAAGGATGCCAAAGACAAATCAACTATTCTACCGGCGCTAATTTTTGACGGGTTGTTCGACATGGCAATGATTAAAATCAAGTCCTGGACTGTCTTTGCTGGCAAACGATACCAATCGATCATGCAACAGGATATTCCGACGTTAGTACTCTGTGGTGTCAACAATAAATAACAAACAAAATTTGTGAAAAAATTCACGTATAAAACGAAAGAAGATATAAAACAAAATACCTTCTCGATCAGTAGATCACCAATGTAGCACAATAAGAACATGTTGAACGTCAAGGATGTCAACAGCAGCGAATACGTCATCAGACCAATTTTATTATTCTGTTCCCAATCCTGCTTAAAAATATGGAAAAATGGAATAAAGGTAAACATGAAAAATAACGAACGTCGTTGAAGATACAAATCAAAAACAACAGAAACGCACCGTGATACAATAGAATTCGAGCAAACATATTACGAACGTGGAGCCAAAAAATTCTAAAAAGCACACTTCTTGAAGAACCGTCTCAATCATCGCAGAGAATCTACAATAGTACACGATATGTATTCAATCGGAAATACGTAACATATTACGTCACCTTTTTATTTATACTTCAAAGTTTTGATATGACGTTGAACAATCTCCACTAAACGAACGTTCAGGCTAGTAGCTTCCTCGGAGAATTTTCCATCGATTAGATCCTCTATCCGAGACATAACGATATCAATCTGGCCACAGGCGTGCGTTGCGAAAAGTGCAGCCAGTCCGCAAGCTCCGGCTGTCACGCTGTCGAACACGTATCCGCACATACATTGAAGGACGTACACGAGTTCGTAAATAGGGTCCTTTTGAACATCGTATAGTGCACTGTACGTAGGATATACCAGCAATTTGATCGTACGGTTAAACTCGTCGACGTACGAGCCGATCGCGTATTGCATAATCGTATGGTAAATTATGCCACCGCTATACATAAACACGGCACCGTACACGGTCAACTTTCTACCAATTTTCCCGTATTTCAGCATCAGTTTACGATCTCTCTGGAATTTTACCTATCAAACGATAAAAATAACGCACTTACATCTCAGATCACTAGATCACGAATATTAATGCAAACTCATATTTCTATCAGATTTACATAAAAATTGAAAGAGGATTTGAAATGTGAACAAAATTGTATTTTGGATATTTCATCCATTGTACTTGTACCCGCTTTTGTATTATTAAACGTTCCGTAAATGCATAAAAAATTCGCAAATTTTCATTGACGATGGGTACCTGTTTCCAATCAGCGTACAACTGCTCGATACAGTGTTCGATCTTCGACTTGCGTGCCGTCAGAGCCCAATATTTCATCAGCGAGATGAAAGAGAAGCACGTCAAGCCTAGAATCTTCAGTCTCAGCAGGGGATCTTTTTGCTCGAATACAATGTGTAGCACACACTGCACCAAGGTGAAAAATAACACTAAATTACTGACACCGATCGCGATTTTCGGGAGAAATTGGCCGATACCTTTCAACACAGCTGGCCAGATTCCGATAGAATTCAGGACCCACTTATTGTGTCTCGTCACGTAAACGATATCTTTCTCGTAGTTTGGATTTCGCGGGTGATCGACGTGATTTCGTATGGGAGGATGCATGTTCGTAGGCAGTTCGAAAACAACTGTTTACGACCACCGGCTAGCATTGGTTGCTAGGTCGTTGGGCCTGCGCTTGTGATATTGCGTGCGTGCATCGAAGTCGTGAAATCGATTATTGCTCATTAATGTAGCGAATGCTTGCAATTAAAGGGAACCCGCAACTCTTGATACTATAGAGTCTAAAACTTTTTCTCGAAACAGAAGTGTAGTAGTTTGAAGCGTAAGTGCACGACGACTAGGAGTTACTGTTGTGAAAAAGCGCAATATCGTATGTAGAATAGATACGTTGTTTCTTTTTTTTAAGAAACGGGAAGATAATATTTTTATAACACTTTTTATTTATTTCAATATTATTTATTCTAATTTAGTATTAGTTTCTAATTAAGTATTTAGTATTCTACAATTACATCCGTCCCTTCATTTACGCGAAGTATCCGTTCCACATTGATTAGATTTACGTGAATGGAAATCGTCTGTCCGCACAAAAAGAAAACAAAATATTGAAAAGAGAGGTTGGTACAAGTCACAGAAATACATATTTATTTATTCACATAGGTTATTAAAAAGGAAAAAAATAATAATAATGAGATTTCAGTAAACAGAAGTAAATTTTATTCAGTCGTTATTGTCGCTACTGTAACTTAAAACAATCAAGCTCTGCTTTTTAACTGGCACAAACTCATTGTCCCATCGCTTGAAATGTTTGGAAATTCGATTATATGTTCATTATTAATGTTAATTTTTCGCACGATTTGGCCTCAAACTGATTTTCTGCTGAGTTTCTATAAATTTGAAGTGCTTGATACATCGTTGAAAGAGTATAACCGGCTTGTAGAAAATACATTATAAGTATTTTTATCGCTGTTACTGTTATCGGTACAAAAATTTTACAAAAATATATTTTTGTAAAATTTTGGCTGTATAAATTAATATCGCGTATAAAAATTTCTACGTGAATAGTTATAATTTAATATCTACGTGAATAGTTATAAATTAATATCGCATGAAAAGAAACACGCGTAACAAAGAGTGCCGCGTAAATGGAGGGATGGTAGTAAAGTATATAAATAACGGAAACAGAACTATTATTAAATTATTACGTAACGGTCGTCCGAATAAAATTTAAATACGCAAACGATGTTTTCAAAACCTGGAAAGAAGTTACGTTTAGAAAGTAAATTTTTAATTGCAAAATATAAATGAGACATTAATAAAAACCTACACTTCCAAAGGATGCCAAAGACAAATCAACTATTCTACCGGCGCTAATTTTTGACGGATTGTTCGACATGGCAATGACTAAAATCAAGTCCTGGATTGTCTTTGCTGGCAAACGATACCAATCGATCATGCAACAGGTTATTCCGACGTTAGTACTCTGTAGTGTGAACAATAAATAACAAAACAAAATTTGTGAAAGAATCCACGTATAATACGAAAAAAGATATAAAACCAAATACCTTTTCGATCAGTAGATCACCAATGTAGCACAGTAAGAACATGTTGAACGTCAAGGATGTCAGCAGCAACGAATACGTCGTCAGACCAATTTTATCATCCTGCTCCCAATCCTGCTAAAAGATATGGATAATTAGAATAAAGTGAAACATAAAGAAATAGCAGTAACATTGTTGAAGATATAAATCAGAAACAACAGAAACGCACCACAATACAATAGTATTCGAGCAAACATATTATGAACGTGGACCCAAAAAATTCAAAAAAGCACACCTCTTGAAGAACCGTCTCAATCATCGCAGAGAATCTACAATAGTACACGATATGTATTCAATCGGAAATACGTAGCATATTACGTCACCTTTTTATTTATACTTTAATGTTCTGATATGATGTTGAACAATCTCCACTAAACGGACGTTCAGACTAGTATCTTCCTCGGCGAATTTTCCATCGATTAGATCTTCTATCCGAGACATAACGACATCAATCTGGCCACAGACGTGCGTTACGAAAAGTGCAGCCAGACCGCAAGCTCCGGCTGTCACACTGTCGGATACATATTCGCACATGCATTGGAGCAGGTACATGATTTCGTGAACGGGACTTTTTTGAACGTCGTAAAGAGCACTGTACGTAGGATATAGCAGCATTTTGATCGTACGATTAAACTCATCGACGTACGATTCGTACGCGTATTGCATGACGTAGGCGTATAATGTGACGTAGGACAGGCCGCCGCAGTACATGAACACGGCACTGTACATGGTCAGTCTTCTCCCAAGTTTCCCGTATTTCATCATCAACTTGCGATCCCTTTGGAATTCTACCTGTCGGATGATAAAAATAATTTTCCCACCACCAGATTCCGGACATTCATGATTGAGAAATTCACGTTAAATTAAAAGAAATAGAGCATCGGCAAATGTTTCGGGTATTTCACAGATTGTATTTTTTACTACGTGCGTCCACGTTTGTTCTTTTAAACTTCCTACAAATGGGCAAAAATCCGGAATTTTTACATCACGATCTCACTGATTTACGAGGATAGATAAACTTGTTGCAACCAACCTGTTTCCAATCAGCATACAGCTGCCCGATGCAGTACTCGATCGTTGACTTGCGTGCTGTCAGGGCCCAATATTTCATTATAGAGATAAAAATAAAGCATATCAAGCCTAGAACCTTCAGTATCATCACAGGGTCTTTTTGCTCGAATACAACGTGCAGGACACACTGCATTAAAATAAAAAACAACACTAAATTATACAGACCGATCGCGATTTTCGGCAAAAATTTGCCGACACCTTTCAACATCACTGGCCAAACTCCGAGAGAGTTCAGGACCCACTTATTGTGCCTCGTCACGTAAACGATATCTTTCTTGTAGTTTGGATTTCGCGGCTGATCGATATCCTTACGAACGAAGGGTTGCATGTTCGTAGGCAGCTCGAAAACGACTGTTTACGATGACCGGGTAGCATTGATTGCAAGGTCGTTGGGCTTGCGCTTGTGATATTGCGTGCGTGCATCTGTCGAAGAAATCGATTATTACTGATTAATGTAGCAAATGCTTGCAATTAAAGGGAACGGGCAACTCTTGGTACTATAGAGTCTAAAACTTTTTCTCGGAACAGAAGTGGAGTAGTTTGAATCGTAAATGCACGACGATTAGCAGCTTCTGGTGTGAAGAAGCACAATATCGCATGTATAGTAGGTATGCCCTTTCTTCTTTTTAAGAAACGGAAAGATAATATTTTTGTAACACTTTTTATTTATTATTCTAATTTAGTATTAGTTTATTCAGTATTCAACAATTACATCCGCCCTTTTATTTACGCGTAGTATCCGTTCCACATTGATTCGTTTTACGTGAAATCGCATAAATAGAGTCGGTCCGCACAAAAAGGAAACAAAGTATTGAAAAGAGAATTTGGTACAAGTCATAGAAATACATATTCATTTCACATAGGTTATCAAGAAAAAAAAAAAAAAAGGAAAAAGTAATAATGAGATTTCAGGAAACAAAAGTAAATTTTATTCAGTCGTCATTATCGCTACTGTAACTTGAAACAACCAAACTCTTTTTTTTAACTGGCACAAACTCATTGTCCTTGATCGCTTGAAATGTTTGGAAGTTCGACTGTATCGTCATTGTTAATGTCAATTTTTTCGGATCTGTTCTCAAACTCATCTTTTGCTAAGTTCTCATAAATTTGAAGTGCTTGACACACCGCTGAATAATCATAACCAGCTTGTAGACAACAAACGACGAGTACTTCTATCGGTGTTACTGTTATCATTACTTTCAAAAATTTTAAAAAAATATATTTTCTGGCCGCATAAATGCACATCGCGTATAAAAAGTACCGCGTGAAAAGAGACTCGCGTAAAAAAGAGGGACGGGTGTAAATGTATAAATAATAGAAACAGCAGAACTATTATTAAATTATTACGTAACGGTCTTCCGAATAAAATTTAAATACGCGAACGATGTTTTTAAAACCTGGAACAAAGGTACGTTTAGGAAGTAAATTTTTAATTGCAAAATATAGATGAGACATTAGTAAAAACCTACACTTGCAAAGGATGTCAAAGACAAATCAACAATTCTACCGGCGCTAATTTTTGCCGGATTGTTCGACATGGCAATGATTAAAATCAGGTCCTGGACTGTCTTTGCTGGCAAACGATACCAATCGATCATGCAACAGGATATTCCGACGTTAGTACTCTGTGGTGTCAACAATAAATAACAAACAAAATTTGTGAAAAAATTCACGTATAATACGAAAGAAGATATAAAACAAAATACCTTCTCGATCAGTAGATCACCAATGTAGCACAATAAGAACATGTTGAACGTCAAGGATATCAGCAGCAACGAATACGTCGTCAGACCAATTTTATCATTCTGCTCCCAATCCTGCTAAAAAATATGGATAAATAGAATAAAGTGAAACATGAAAAATAACAGTAACATCGTTTAAGATACAAATTAGAAACAACAGAAACGCACCACAATACAATAGTATTCGAGCAAACATATTACGAAAGTGGAGCCAAAAAATTCTAGAAAGCACACCTCTTGAAGAACCGTCTCAATCATCGCAGAGAATCTACAATAGTACACAACATGTATTTAATCGGAAATACGTAACATATTACGTCACCTTTTTATTTGTACTTTAAAGTTCTGATATGATGTTGAACGATCTCCACTAAACGAACTTTCAGAGTAGAATCTTCCTCGGAGAATTTTCCATCGATTAGATCGTCTATCCGAGACATAACGATATCAATCTGGCCACAGACGTGCGTTACGAAAAGTGCAGCCAGACCGCAAGCTCCGGCTGTCACACTGTCGGATACATATTCGCACATGCACTGGAGGAAGTACATGATTTCTCGACTTTTCTGAACGTCGTAAAGAGCATTGTACGTAGGATATACCAGCATTTTGATCGTACGGTTAAACTCATCGACGTACGAGCCGATCGCGTATTGCTTAATCGTGACGTAGGACAGGCCACCGCTATACATAAACACGGCACTGTACATGGTGAGCTTTCTCCCAATTTTCCCGTATTTCAACATCAGCTCGCGATCCCTTTGGAATTCTACCTATCGAATGAAAAGAATAACTTTTCCACCACCAGATACCGGATATTTATGATTAAGAAATTTACGTGGAATTAAAGGAATAGGTCTTCGGCAAGTATTTTGGGTATTTTACAGATTGTATTTTTTATTATTTATGTCGGCTTTTGTATTTTTAAATTTGCTACAAATGCATAAAAATCCGGTATCTATACATCACGATCTCACTGACTTGCGAGAATAGATAAACTTGTTGCATCTGACCTGTTTCCAATCAGCGTACAACTGCTCGATACAGTATTCGATCTTCGACTTGCGTGCTGTCAGAGCCCAATACTTCATCATAGAAATGATAGAAAAGCATATCAAGCCTAGAATCTTCAGCACCATCACAGGATCTTTTTGCTCGAATACAACGTGCAAGACACAATGCATTACAACGAAGAACAACACTAAATTATACAGACCGATCGCGATTTTCGGTAAAAATTGGCCGACACCATTCAGCACCACTGGCCAAACTCCGATAGAGTTCAGGACCCACTTATTGTGCCTCGTCACGTAAACGATATCTTTCTTGTAGTTTGGATTTCGCGGCTGATCGATATCGTTACGAACGGAGGGATGCATGTTCGTAGGCAGCTCGAAAACGACTGTTTACGACCACCGGGTAGCATTGATTGCAAGGTTGTTGGGCTTGCGCTTGTCATATTGCGTGCGTGCATCTGTTACAGAACTTCGAAATCGATTGTTACTCATCAATATAGCGAACGTTTGAAATTAAAGGGAACGGGCAACTCTTGATACTATAGGGTGTAAAACTTTCTCTCCGAACAGAAGTGGAGTAGTTTGAAGCGCAAGTGCACGACGATTAGGAGCTTGGTTGGAAAGAGCGCGACATTGTACGTGTCACACGTACGGCTTTTCTTTTTCTTAAAAAATGAGAAAATAGTATATTTTATAACGCTTTATTTAGTACTCGACTATTGAATGTATAAATAACAGGAGCAACAGAACTGTTATTAAATTATATACCGGTGGTCCGTATGAAATTCAAATACGCGAACGATGTCTTTAAAACCTGAAAAGATGAAGGATCTGGTTATCGACAGATGAAATTCCAGTCGCGCAGATATTCCGTTGCGCATAGCGCTGATAAAGTTTCCCGTAAAAACTTACATTTCCGAAAGTGGCCAGTGACAGATAAATTATTCTACCGGCACTAATTTTCATCGGACTATTCGACATGGCCATGACTAAAATAAGATCCTGGACTGTCTTGTCTGGTAAACGGTACCAGTCGATCATGTAACAGGTTATTCCAACATTAGTACTCTACAGTATAAATAACAAAGTAACAAGTCAAATTGATAAATTTTCGTAAACTACGGACGAAAATAGAGGAGGAGGTACCTTCTCCATTAGTAGATTGCCAATGTAGCACCACAAGGACATGTTGAACGTCAAGGATATCAGTAGCATCATGAACGAGGCGATACCAATCATATTGTTATGTTCCCAGTCCTACTAGAAATATGGAAATACTGTGAATTCGTAGAAAGTGGCAGAAATTGGAAGCAGCAGATACGTACCACTATAAGATTGTACTGGAGCACGCACATGAGAAACGTGGAGCCAACGAATTCGAAAAAGCACACTTCCTGCAGAACCGTCTCAGTCATCGCAGAGAATCTACAATGGCACGCGATATGTTTTTTGATCAGTGACCGACAACGGTTTGCTTTACCTTGGCGTTTGTACTTTAAAATCCTTATATGATGCTGCACGATTTCCATCAGCCGAGCGTTCGGATTGCAATTTTTCTTGGAGAATTTCCCATCGGCCAGATCGTTCAACTCTGACATAACGACGTCGATCTGTCCGCAGGCGTGCGTTGCAAAAAGCGCAGCCAATCCGCAACAACTAGATGTCACGGTGTTGAGCATAAACGTGCACGTGCATTGAAGGATATACACGATTTCGTAGGTGGGTGTTTTTTGAGCATCGAAAAGGCCACTGTACGTAGGATACACTAACAGTCTGATCGTACGATTATTTTCGTCTACATGCGATCCTATCGCGTATTGCATAACTGTGATGTAGAACATATTGCTGCCGTACATGAACACGGCGCTGTAAAATGTCAGGTCACGTCCGATCTTCCCGTATTTCAGCATCAACGTGCGATTTCTTTCGAATTCCACCTGTTGAATGAGTTTTTCCCGTTTTAGTTTCTCTTCTCAGTGGGTTTGCATTTCCTTGGAAATGGAACTCTAGAAATGCCAACGCTTATTTTCGAACGACTGTCTCAGTGAAAAAATGACACGAGCGATAAAATCATTAATTTGAACGAACTTCATAGAGAAGATTTTTAGAGGATTTTTAATTAGAAAAGATTTTACAGAAGTAAACTATCGTGGACATTTGAAAATTTACAAAAATACCCATATTCGATTCATCAAGTGTGCTTCTATCGTTTCACTTATTACCTTTTACATTCCATTTCATTTTGTATCACATTTCGTTATGTGTTGCTTTTATTACTTGTATTTTGTAATTTCGTTATTTCATTTCCCGATATAAAATGCTAATTACAACACCGTCTTGTAATCCTCTATTTCTCAACAAACGTACAACGGGCACGTGTTCCGATATTTACAATCAACAGAGCGTATCACTTTTCCACTTAGCCCCTCGAATGTACACATATGTGCTTGCTTTGACTGACCTGTTTCCAATCCGCATACATCTGCTCGATACAGTATTTAATTTTCGATTTGCGTATTGTCAGAGCCGAATATTTCAGCAGAGAGATCAAAGTGTAACAGGACAAGCCTAAGAGCCTCATTCTCAAGAAGGGATCTTTCTCTTCTAATAAAATGTGTAGCACGCATTGCACCTCGATGAAAAGTACCATTAGGTTACTCAGTCCGATTGTGATTTTTGGTAAGAATTTCCCGATTCCTTTTAACGTGGCAGGCCAAATTCCGATGGAACTCAGAATCCATTTCAGGTATTTCGTCACGTAGACGATATCCTTCTCGTAGTTTGGATTTCGCGGTGGATCGGCGTGATTCCGAACGGGGGTGTGCATGTTCGCGGGCAGCTCGGAAACGACTGGATATAACAATCGGGTAGCATTGATTACAAGGTCGTTGGGCTTGCGCTTATGATATCGCGTGCGTGCATCTGTTGCAGAACTTCCAAATCGATTATTACTCATCAATGTAGCGAACGTCGGGAATTATAACGAATGAATGACTATCGATTCTTAAACTTTCTCTCTGGACATAAGCGCGTAAGAGCATTATTAAAAGCGAGCGAGAACGATTATGATCTTCGAGCGTGAACATAGCGAGAGTACATTGTGGTATGTATGCCATTTTTTTTTTTTTTTTTTTTTTTGTTGAAAAAGATTGAAAGNATTTATTATTCTACAAATGTGGCATGTATGCCATTCTTTTTGTTGAAAAAGATTGAAAGCTAATACATACTCGTTGGAAATTTTGTGTCATTATAAAAATAGGAAAATACCGATTTCACAACTCATTTTTTTATTTATTATTCTACAATTGTGGCATGTATGCCATTCTTTTTGTTGAAAAAGATTGAAAGCTAATACATATTCGTTAGAAATGTTGTATCATTATAAAAATAGGAAAATACCGATTTCACAACTCATTTTTTTGTTTATTATTCTACAATTGTGGCATGTATGCCATTCTTTTTGTTGAAAAAGATTGAAAGCTAATACATATTCGTTAGAAATTTTGTATCATTATAAAAATAGGAAAATTCCGATTTCACAACACATTTCTTTATTTATTATTCTACAATTAAACATATAAACAACGGAAACACGAGAGCAGTCATTTAATTATTAATATATAACGGTACTACGAACGAAATTTAAGTATGCGAATGACGTTTTTAAAACCTGCAACGATGAAGTCACTGTTATAAATGAAATTACCTTGATAAATTTAAAATTTTTGCACTTTGCAATTTCGTTTGCCCTGATTCGTGAAATTCCAGGTGCGAAAATTTTAAATTGGCAAAACACAGATGAGGTATTTATGAAGACTTACGCTTCCGAAAGTAGACAAAGACAAATAAATTATTCGACCGGCGCTAATTTTCAGCGGGTTGTTCGACATAGCGATGATCAAAATCAGGCCTTGAGACGTTTTAATTGGTAAGCGGTACCAGTTGATCATGCAGCACGATATTCCAACGTTAGCGCTCTATAGTTTAATGAATGCACAATGAAAGAAATTGATTGATAAAAATTTTCATGCATATTGCGAATAGAAATATAACGCGACTACCTTTTCTATCAATAGATCGCCAATGTAGCACAACAAGAACATGTTGAACGTTAAGGACGATAGCAGCATCGAATATGTTATTAGACTGAACTTGTTATTTTGCTGCCAATCCTACTGAGAAACATGAAAGTACCATAAATCCACAGAAACGTTAAAATCGACAGAAACCAAAGTAACAAGGACGTACCGTTATACAGTAGTATTCGAGCAAGCATATTACAAACGTGGAGCCAACGAATTCGAAAAAGCACACTTCTTGCAGAACCGTCTCGATAATCGCAGAGAATCTACAACAGCATGCGACATGTTCTTTATTCTCAGCAGTAGAGAACGGTTTACTTTATTTTCGCCATTTGTACTTTAAAATTTTCATATGATGTTGCACGATTTCCATCAGTCGAGTGTCCGGATCGTAATTCTTCTTGAAGGTGAATTTTTCGTCCACCAGATCGTTCAGTTGAGACATGATTACGTCGATTTGTCCGCAGGCGTGCGTTGCGAAGAGCGCAGCCAATCCGCAAGTGCCAGATGATACGGTGTTGAGCACAAACGTGCACATACATTGAAGAATGTACACGGTTTCGTAGATGGGAGTTTTTTGAACATCGAAAAGGCCACTGTACGCAGGATACACTAGCACTCTGATCGTACGATTGTTTTCATCTACGTGCGATCCCACTGCGTACTGCATAACCGCGACGTAGGACATGCTAGCGCTATACATGAACACGGCGCTGTAAATTGTCAGGTCACGTCCGATCTTCCCGTATTTCAGCATCAGCGTGCGATCTCTTTGGAGTTCCACCTGTCGAACGATTGATCTTTATCACTGTATTACTTCTTGATATTAAAATTCATGTTACTCCTTAGTATTAAAGTAAGTCTGCAGTGTCTTGAAACGAAAATTCATTGTTCGTGAATGAGTGGTTCAGTGGAAAAGTGGCACAAGTGGTGAAATCTTCACCTTCAAATGGTTGTAGGAAAAATTAGATTTTAGAAAAATATTTGAATCCGTACACTTTCTAGGAATAAAATATTGTACCATAAATTGGCACGGTGACTTGGACATTCATTATACATAAAAGTATTCATCATATCTGGTACTATTCTATAATATTATTTTGCTATTTTTACATTTTAGACATTTTATTATGAAATAATATTATTAAATATTTAAATAAAACGTTTTAGACATTTTAAATTAAATCTATTATTATCTAAGCAATTATCTTTCGATGTAAAATACTAATTACAACATAGAATCTCATATCCTGTCATATTTCAATTTGAAGGTTATATATGTTATTTGTTGATAAATATACTTATATATATATATATATATATATATATATATATATATATCCTGACATTTGCATCACTTTTCCACTTAGTCTCTCAAATGCACTTATCGTGACTGACCTGCTTCCAATCGGCATACATTTCCTCGACACAGTACTTGATATTCGGTTTGCGCATTGTCAGAGCCCAAAATTTCATCAAGGAGATTAAAGAGTACCAAGCAAAGGCCAGGAGTCTCAGTCGTAGAAAATTATCCTGTTGTTCTAGTATGATGTGCAGCACGTACAGCCCTTGGATGAAAAATACCACCAAATTACTAAGTACGATCGCGATTTTTGGTAAACATTCGCCGATAGTCTTTAACATGACAGGCCAGATCCCGATGGAATTCAAAATCCATTTCACGTGTTTCGTCACGTAAACGATGTCCTTTTCGTAGTTCGGATTTCGCGGTTGATCGGTGTGATTCCAAACGAACGGATGCATATTCGTGGACAGCTCGGAAACGACTGTTTACGACCACCCGGTAGCATTGATTGGAAGGTTGTTGAGCTTGCGCTTATGATATCGCGTGCGTGCACCTGTTACAAAACTTTGAAATCGATTATTACTCATCGATGTAGCGAACGTCGAGTATTATAACGAATGAATGGCTGTCGGTACTATAGTGTCTGAAACTTTCTCTCTGGATCTAAGTTTTTTTACTTGCTTTTTATGTATTCCACAAAATGAAGTTCTACCTCTTCGTAGAAAACGAAGTAAATTTGTATGGACATACAGCACATCGGCAGTTCTGTGCTATCTGGACATACTTGGAAAAGAAGAGTACGACTGGAAGCCTCGTGCACGAACAAAATATGTGTGTTGTACGTGTAGCGCGTATTTTTTTTCTTTTTCGTTAAAACAACTGAAATGTAATATATATCTATGAAACAGATAGTAATATATGTCTGTAAGTATATATTACTCATAATATATATTAAGTAATATATATATATATGCAATGTTATGTGTTAGAAAACCAGAAAAATAACGATTTCACGACACACTTTTTATTCACTAGTTTAGAATTAAATATTTAAATAACGAAATTACAACGATGAATAATAATAAATTATTCCATGAGAGTATTCCGGATGAAACTGAAGTACGCGAACGACGACTTCAAAACCTGCAAAGGACAAAGTTACATTTAGTTACCGATATGAATTTCCAAGTTACATTTAGTTACCGATATAAGAATTTCCAAGACTGCGTAAATTTTCAGTCGCGTAATATAGATGAGATAGTTGCAAAAACCTACATTTCCGAAAGTAGACAAAGATATATAAACTATCCTCCCGGCGCTAATTTTCATCGGGGTGTTTGACATAGCGATAATTAAAACGAGACCTTGAGTTGTCTTAGTTGGTAAGCGATACCAATCGATCATGCAACATGATACGCCAATGCTAGTACTCTGCAGAATAAGGAATAGAAAGTAAACAAAATTGAAAAATTTTTACATATATTACGAATTAAAATGGATGTTAGAGATACCTTTTCTATTAGTAGATCGCCAATGTAGCACCACAAGTACATGTTAAACGTTAGAGATATTAGTACCACGAAATACGTTAATACACCGAGTTTATTATCCTGTTGCCAGTCCTACCAAAAATATTAAATATAAATCCAAATATAAATTCGCATAAACGCAAACCCGGGGCAACAGGAACGTACCGTTATGCAATAGTACTCGGCCAAGCATATTACAAACGTGGTACCAACGAACTCGAAAAGGCACACTTCCTGCAGAACCGTTTCGCACATGGCAGAAAATCTGCAATAGCGTGTGATAGCGTTTTTGATCAGTGATAGACAACGGTTTACTTTACCTTCGTGTTTGTACTTTAAAATTTTTGTATGACGTTGTACGATGTTCATTAGCCGAGTGTTCGTAGTGCAATTTTTCTTGGAAAATTTTCCGTCGACCAGATCATTTAACTGAGATATAATGATGTCGATTTGTCCACAGATGTGTGTTGAAGAAAGCGCAGCCAATCCACAGCAACCGCATATTACAGCGTTCATCATGATTGAGCATAAACTTTGAAGAATATACGTGATTTCGTAGATGGGGCTTTCTTGGGCATCGATATGACCACTATACATAGGATACAGTAGTATTCTGATCGTATGATTATCATCATCTATTTGCGATGCTATCGCATACTGCAGAATTGTGATGTAGAATATGTTACCACAGTAGAGGAACACAGCACAGTATACAATCAGATCTCTTCCGATCTTCCCGTACTTTAGCATACACGTACGATCTTTTTGGAGTTCCACCTGTAGAATAGTTGGATTTTCTCACGTTTCTTTCGATACAAAAATTTATATTTTCTTAAAAAAGAATTCATTATTCCGTGAATGAATGGCTCAGTGGACAAAGGACATACGAGAGGTATGATCTATAATTTAATTATTGCATTGTACATAAATAGAAAGAGTTAGAAAAATATTCACTTTTTCCTATCATGTTTTCTATCATTTTTACTTTGTAAATATCTCGTTACAAACTAATTATATCATACAATTTTCTTCCGATGTAAAATACTAATTATATTGCAAAATTTTTAAATCCAGTCTCCCTTAGTTTGGCAAATGTGTAGCAAGTGTCCTGATACAACAGTATGTATCACTTTTCCACTTTGTGTCGCGAAAACATTTGTCGCAACTAACCTGCTTCCAATCTGTATTCACTTCCTCGATACAGTGTTTAATTTTTGATTTGCGCATCGTCAGTGCCCAATACTTCAGCAGACAGACTAAGGAATAGCTAACCAATCCTAGGAATCTCAGTCTTAACAGAGGATCTTTTTCTTCCAATGTAATATATAGCATGCACTGCACTTCGAAGAAAACGAACACAAAGTTACTTAGTACGATTGCGATCTTTGGTAAAATACTGCCGTCCCCTTTTAACATTGTTGGCCATATTCCGATGGAATTCAGTGTCCATTTGAGGTACTTTGTCACGTAAATGATATCGTTCTCGTAGTTTGGATTTCGCGGTTGAATGGTATGATTCTGAACGGAGGGGTGCATGTTCGCAGAGAGCTCGGAAACGACTGTTTGCAACGACTGGATAGCATTGATTCTAAGGTCGTTCGGCTTGCGCTTATGATATCGCGTGCGTGCATCTGTTACAAAACTTTGAAATCGATTATTACTTATCAATGTAGCGAACGTCGGGAATTATAACGAATGAATGACTGTCGATACTATAGAGTTTGAAACTTTCTCTCTGGATCTAAGTTTTTTCACTTGTTTTTTATGGCGTTCTACAAAATTAAGTTCTACCCCTTCGTAAAAAGCGAAGTAAATTTGTATGGAAATACTGCCCGTTGGCAGTTCTCTGCTATCTGGACATAGGTGGAACGATTTGGAACAGAAGAGTGCAATTGGAAGTCTCGTTCACGAACAAAGTATGTGTGTTGTTCTACGTGTAACACGTATTTTTTTCTTTTTCGTTAAAACAACTGAAAAGTAATATATATCTAAGAAATATATTTGTCTGTAGTAATATAGATATGTAGAAATATATGTCTAGTAATATATGTCTGTAAATATATATTACTTCTAATATATAAAGTAATATGTATCTATGAAGTGTTATCTGTTACTAGACAACCAAAAAAATAACGATTTCACGACACTTTTTTTTATTGATTATTTTACAATTAAATATGTAGTTAATCACAGTGACTATTAAATTATTACATAAGGGTATTCCTGACGAAACTAAAGTATGCAAACGATGACTTTAAAACCTGTAAAGAACAAAGTTACATTTAGTTACCGATACAAGAATTTTCAAGATTGCGTCAATTTTCAGTCGCGTAATATGGATGAGATATTTGCAAAAACCTACATTTCCGAAAGTAGATAAAGATATGTAAACTATCTTTCCAACGCTAATTTTCATCGGAGTGTTTGACATAGCGATAATTAAAATGAGACCTTGAGCTGTCTTAGTCGGTAAACGATACCAATCGATCATGCAACATGATACGCCAATGCTAGTACTCTGTAGTATAAGGAAATAGAAAGTAAACAAAATTGACAAATTTTTATATATATTATGAATTAAAATGGATGTTAGATACCTTTTCTATTAGTAGATCGCCAATGTAGCACCACAAATACATGTTAAACGTTAGAGATGTTAGTACCACGGAATACGTTAATAGGCCGAGTTTATTATTCTGTTGCCAGTCCTACCAGAAACGTTAAATATAAATGAGACAATATTAAATATAAATCTAAATATAAATTCACATAAACGTAAGCCCGGGGCAATAGGAACGTACGGTTATGCAATAGTACTCGACCAAGCATATTACAAACGTGGTACCAACGAATTCGAAAAGGCACACTTCCTGCAGAACCGTTTCGAACATCGCAGAAAATCTGCAATAGCGTGTGATATGTTTTTGATCAGTGATAAACAACGGTTTACTTTACCTTCGTGTTTGTACTTTAAAATTTTTGTATGACGTTGTACGATGTTCATTAGCCGAGTGTTCGTAGTGCAATTTTTCTTGGAAAATTTTCCGTCGACCAGATCATTTAATTGAGATATAACGATGTCGATTTGTCCACAGATGTGTGTTGAAAAAAGCGCAGCCAATCCACAGCAACCGCATATTACAGCGTTCATCATGATTGAGCATAAACATTGAAGAATATACGTAATTTCGTAGATAGGACTTTCTTGGACATCGAGGAGCCCACTATACATAGGGTACATTAGTATTCTGATTGTACGATTATCATCATCTATTTGCGAGCCTATCGCATACTGCAGAATTGTGGCGTAGAATAGGTTACCACAGTAGAGGAACACAGCACAGTATACAATCAGACCTCTTCCGATCTTCCCGTACTTTAACATACTCGTACGATCTCTTTGGAGTTCCACCTGTAGAATAATTGAATTTTCTCACGTTTTTTCGATACAAAAATTTATATTTTCTTAAAAAAGAATTCATTATTCCGTGAATGAATGGCTCAGTGGACAAACGACATACGAGAGGTATGATCTATAATTTAATTATTGCATTGTACATAAATAGAAAGAGTTAGAAAAATTTTTACTTTTTCCTATTATGTTTTCTACCATTTTTACTTTGTAAATATTTTATTGCAAATTAATTATTTCATACAAGTTTTTTCCGATGTAAAATATTAATTATATTGTAAAATCTTTAAAATCCCGTTTCCTTTTTTTGGCAAATGTGTACCAAGTGTCCTGATACAACATGAATCACTCTTCCACTTTGTATCACGAAAAACAGTTGCATCAACTAACCTGCTTCCAGTCTTTATTTAGTTCTTCGATACAATCTTTGATTCTTGATTTGCGCATCGTCAGTGCCCAATACTTCAGCAGAGAGACTAAGGAATAGCTAGCCAATCCTAGGAGTCTCAGTCTTAACAGAGGATCTTTTTCTTCCAATGTAATATATAGCATGCACTGCACTTCGAAGAAAACGAGCACAATGTTACTTAGTACGATTGTGATCGTTGGTAAAAAACTTCTGATCCCCTTTAACATTGCTGGCCATATTCCGATGGAATTCAGTATCCATTTCAGGTACCTTGTCACGTAAATGATATCGTCCTTGTAGTTTGGATTTCGCGGTTGAACGGTGTCATTCTGAACGGAGGGGTGCATGTTCGCAGAGAGTTCGAAAACAACTGTTTACCACTATCCGGTAGCATTGATTGCAAGGTTGTTGAGCTTGCGCTTATGATATCGCGTGCGTACACTTGTTACAAAACTTCGAGATCGATTATTACTTATCAATGTAGCGAACGTCGGGAATTATAATGAATGAATGACTGTCGATACTATAGAGTTTAAAACTTTCTCTCTGGATCTAAGTTTTTCCACTTGTTTTTTATGTCGTTCTACAAAATTAAGTTCTACCCCTTCGTAAAAAGCGAAGTAAATTTGTATGGATATACTTCCCGTTGGTAGTTCTCTGCTATCTGAACATAAGTGGAACGATTTGGAACAGAAGGGTGCGATTGGAAGCTTCGTTCACGAACAAAGTATGTGTGTTGTTCTACGTGTAACACGTATTTTTTTTTTTTTCGTTGAAACAACATAAAAGTATTATATATCTATGAAATATATGTCTGTAGTAATATAGATACGTAGAAATATATGTCTAGTAATATATGTTTGTAAATATATATTACTTAATATATATTATAATATATAAAGTAATATATATCTATAAAATGTTATGTGTTATTAGAAAATCAGAGAAATAACGATTTCACGACACTTTTTTTATTGATTATTCTACAATTAGATATTTAGTCAACTAAATCACAATGACTATTAAATTATTACATAAGGGTATTCCGGACGAAACTGAAGTACGCGAACGACGACTTCAAAACCTGTAAAGAACAAAGTTACATTTAGTTACCGATACAAGAATTCCCAAGACTGCGTAAATTTTCAGTCGCGTAATATAGATGAGATAGTTGCAAAAACCTACATTTCCGAAAGTAGACAAAGATATATAAACTATCCTTCCGGCGCTAATTTTCATCGGGGTGTTTGACATAGCGATAATTAAAACGAGGCCTTGAGTTGTCTTAGTCGGTAAGCGATACCAATCGATCATGCAACATGATACGCCAATGCTAGTACTCTGCAGAATAAGGAATAAAAAGTAAACAAAATTGAAAAATTTTTATATATATTACGAACGGAAATAGGATATTAGATACCTTTTCTATTAGTAGATCGCCGATATAGCACCACAAGTACATGTTGAACGTTAGAGATACCAGTATCATGGAATACGTTAACAAACCGAGTCTATTGTTCTGTTGCCAGTTCTATCAGAAACATTAAATATAAATGATAGAATATCAAATTTAAATCTAAATATAAATCACATAAACGTAAGCCCCGCGTAATAGAAACGTACCGATATGCAATAGTACTCGATCAAGCATATTACGAACGTGGTACCAACGAACTCGAAAAGGCACACTTCCTGCAGAACCGTTTCGAACATCGCAGAAAATCTGCAATAGCGTGTGATAGCGTTTTTGATCAGTGATAGACAACGGTTTACTTTACCTTCGTGTTTGTACTTTAAAATCTTTGTATGACGTTGTACGATCTCCATCAGCCGAGCGTTCGAATTGTAATTTTTCTTGGAAAATTTTCCCTCCACCAGATCGTCTAACTGAGATATAATGATGTCGATTTGTCCACAGATGTGTGTTGAAGAAAGCGCAGCCAATCCGCAGCAACCGCATATTACAGCGTTCATCATCATTGAGCATATACATTGAAGTGTAAACGTGATTTCGTAAACGGGACTATTTTGGACTCCCATTTGGCCAGTATACATAGGATATATTAGTATTCTGATCGTACGATTATCATCATTTACTTGCGATCCCATCGCATATTGCAGCATTGTGATGTAGAATACGTTACCACAGTACGCGAATAGAGCACAGTATACAATCAGATCTCTTCCGATCTTCCCGTAGTTTAGCATACACGTACGATCTCTTTCGAGTTCCACCTAGAATAGTTGGATTTTCTCACGTTTTCTCGATACAAAAATTTGTATTTTCTTAAGAAAAAGGAATTCATTATTCCGTGAACGAATGGCACAGTGGAAAAATGATACGAGTGGTATGATCTATAATTTAATTATTAATTTGTACATAAATATAAAGAGCTATGAAAATAGTCATTTTTTTCTATCACGTTTCCTACTATTTTTATTTTGTAAATATTTTATTGCAAATTAATTATCCATAATTTTCTTGCGATGCAAAAAACCTGTTACTAATTTTATTATAAAATCTTTAAATTCTGTCTCCTTTTTTTCTTAACAATTGGATACCAGGTGTCTTGATACAACAGTATGTATCACTTTTCCACTGTGTCACGAAAACATTTGCCGCAACTAACCAGCTTCCAATCTGTATTCATTTCATCGATACAGTATTTGATTCTTGATTTGCGCATCGTCACTGCCCAATACTTCAGCAAACCGACCATGGTATAGGAAGCCAATCCTAAGATTCTCAGTTTTGAAGAATCTGAGTGATCGAATATAATTTGTAGCACGCACTGCAATTCGAAGAAAACGAACACCATGTTACTTAGTACGATTGCGATCTTTGGTAAAAATCTGCCGATCCCCTTGAACATTGCTGGCCATACTCCGATGGAATTCAGTATCCATTTCAAGTACTTTGTCACATAATTGAAATCGTCCTCGTAGTTTGGATTTCGCGGTTGAACGGTGTGATTCCGAACGGGAGGATGCATGTTCGTTGGTAGCACGAAAACGACTGTCGATAACAACCGGGTAGCATTGATTGCACGGTTGTCGAGTTTACGATTGTAGTATCGCGTGCGTGCATCTGTTACAAAACTTTAAATCGATTATTACTCATCAACGTAGCGAACATTCGAATAAAGTCTAAAACTTTTTCTCTGGACGCACAAGTTCTTTTCTCGGTTTTTTTTATACCGTTCTGCGAATCTGCAGTCCCTTTCTTTCTAGAAAGTAACAAGTAAACGCGATAATTCTAATTTTGCATGATTGGGGATACTGCGCATTGTCAGTTCTTTGTTATGCGGGCATAAGCGAAAATATTTGAAATAGAAGAGTACGCTCAGAGGCTTCGGGCACGAACAAAGTACTTTGTCGTATGTATAATGTTTCCTTTGTTACTTCTTAATTCTTTTCTTCGTTCAAAATAATGAGAAAGTAACGTATGTATATATTTGTAAAATGCGTTATTTTAAAAACGAGGAAAAATAGTAATAAACTACAGTTTTATTGACTAATTTATAATTAAGTATATAAATAATTAAATGGGAATAATTATTAAATTATTACATAACGGCATTCCGGACGAAATTCAAGTATGCGAATGACGTTTTAAAGACCTGCAAAGACGTGGTTACCTTTAATTCTCGATACATGAATTTGCATACATTTTCAATTGCAGTATTTGTAAAAACCTACATTTCCGAATGTAGCCAAAGATATGTAAACTATTCTGCCAGCGGTAAATTTCATCGGACTGTTTGACATGGCGATAATTAAAATGACGCCTTGAGTTGTCTTACTTGGTAAACGGTACCAATCGATCATGCAACATGACACTCCAATGTTGGCGCTCTGTGGCATAAAAAAAAAAAAATAAATAGTAAACAAAAGTGATCAATATTCGTATATTGCTAGTGGAAACATACCTTTTCTATTAATAAATCGCCAATATAGCACAGCAAGAACAGATTGAACGTGACGGATATTAGTATCGCCGCATACGTCAGCACGCCAAATTTATTATTCTGCTGCCAGTCCTATCAGAGACATGAAAAATACTTATGAAGAGACATAAATAGATAGAGACCAAAAATACTACATATAATATGCAAAAGAACAAAAGGACAACAGAAACGTACCGTTATACAATAGTACTCAAGGAAGCATATTACAAACGTGGAGCCAATAAATTCGAAGAAGCACACTTCCTGCAGAACAGTCTCGACCGTCGCAGAGAATCTACAATGGTACGTGATATGTTTTTGATTAGCGATGTACGTTACGTTACCTGTTACCGATGTGTTTACGTTACTTTAATATTCTTATATGATGTTGCACGATTTCCGTCAGTCGATTATTCGAATTATATTCTTTGTTGAAGAATTTCCCATCGACCAGGTCGTCTAACTGTGACATGATGACGTCGATCTGTCCACAGGCGTGTGTTGCGAAAAGTGCAGCCAATCCGCAACAACCTGCCGTCATGGTATTGAGTATAAGCGTGGCAATACATTGAAGAACGTACACGATTTCGTAGATAGGACTTTTTTGGACGTCGAGGAGCCCACTATACATAGGGTACATTAGTATTCTGATTGTACGATTATCATCATCTATTTGCGATCCTATCGCATATTGCAAAATTGTGACGTAGAATATGTTACCACAGTACGCGAATAGAGCACAGTATATAGTCAGATTCCTTCCGATCTTCCCATATTTTAGCATCAATGTACGATCTGTTTGAAGTTCCACCTGTACAGTGGTTGGTATTTCTCACGTCTTTTTGAAAATTTCTATTGGATTATTCCGCGACTGAATGACTCAGTGGAAAAGTGGTACGAGTAATGTAACATTTAAGTTGGGGAAATAAAATGTTAATTAATTATTTATAATTATAATATATATTATAATATAATTATAAAATGTTAATTAATTAATGTATAATAAAATATTATATTACACGTAGGTGAAAAAAATTTAGAAAGATATTTACTTTCTCTTATGCATTGTTTTCTATTATTTTTTACTTCGCAGATATTTCATTACAAATTTATTGCCTCGCAATTATCTGGCGATGTAAAATAGTGATTGTAAAATCATACATCCTATCCCATTTTTTAGCAAATGTATACAAAGTGCCCTGATATGAACGGTATGTATCACTTTTCCACTTTGTGTCACGAATACCCCGACTAACCTTCTGCCCGACTAACCTGTTTCCAGTCTGTATACACTTCTTCGATACAGAACTTGATCCTTGACTTGCGCATTGTCAGTGCCCAATACTTCAGCAGACAGACTAAGGAATGGCAAGCCAATCCTAGGATTCTCATTCTTAACATTGGATCTTTCTGTTCGAATGTAATATGTAGCACGCACTGCACTTCGAAGAAAACGAGCAGAAAGTTACTTAGTACCATGGAGATTTTTGGTAAAAATCTCCCGATTCCTGTTAACATTGCTGGCCATATGCCGACGACATTTAAAATCCACTCGAGGTATTTCGTCACGTAAATAATATCTTTCTCGTAGTTTGGATTTCGCGGTTGATCGGTGTGATTCCGAACAGGAGGATGCATGTTCGTTGACAGCACGAGAACGACTGTCCATAACAACCGGGTAGCATTGATTGCACGGTTGTCGAGCTTACGCTTGTAGTATCGCGTGCGTGCATCAGTTACAAAGCTTTGAATCGATTATTACTCATCAGTGTAACGAACATCTGAAATTATAGGCAACGTTGATACCATAGAGTCTAAAACTTTCTCTCTGGACACGAAGTTTTGTTCTTGTTCTCTTTTTTTTTTACGTCGTTTTTATATCTGCAGTCTATCCTTTCCTGAAAAGTAACAAGTAAATTCGATAATTGTCATTTTGCACGATCGAGGATACTGCTCATTGGCAGTTCCCCGCTCTCTAGGCACAAGTGGAAACGTTTGAAGCCGAAAAGTACAATTAGGCAACGGCATTCGTCGTATGTACAACACGTATGTCTCTTTTTTTTTTCTCAAAAAAGATTGAAAAGTAGCATACACGTTTATTAAATATATTTATTGTATATTATATGTTGCTGTATTATATATCATTTATTTATATATTGCTATATAAATAGGAAAATAGTAATTTTTCCACTTTTTCGTTTATTATTCTACAATTAAGTATATAAACAACGAAGTCAGATTAATTGTTAAATTATTACATAATGGCATTCCGAACGAAATTTAAGTACGCGAATGACGTCTTTAAAACCTGCAAAGATGAAGTTTACATTTAGGACACGTGAAATTCCATAAATTTTCAATTAAACCAAGGCACAAATGGAATGTATGTAAAGAAACGTACGTTTCCGAAAGTGGACAAAGATATGTTGACTACTTTACCGGCGCTAAGTTTCACCGGACTGTTCGACATGGCGATAATCAAAATGAGGCCCTGTGTTGTCTTAATCGGTAAGCGATACCAATCGATCATGCAGCATGATACTCCAACGTTAGTACTCTACGGTGGAAAAAATTAACAATAGTCGAAAGTGATCAATAAAATTTCATACATCACGAGTGGAAAAATATGGCGCGTGTTACCTTTTCTATTAGTAGATCGCCAATATAGCACAACAAGAGCATATTAAACGTTAAAGATATTAACAGCATTGAGTATGTCACCAGACCAAGCTTATTATTTTGCTGCCAATCCTGTTAGAGATATAAAAAAGAAAAAAAAAAAATATATATATATATATTTATAATATGTTTATGTATATATTATAACATTTCATAAATTCATAGAAACGTAAATCAGGTGTAACAGAAACGTACCGTCATGCAATAATACTCGAGCAAGCATATTACAAACGTGGAGCCGACGAATTCGAAAAAGCACACTTCCTGCAGAACCGTTTCAACCGTCGTAGAGAATCTACAATAGCACGCGATATGTTTTTTGATCAGTGGCAACGGTTTACTTTACCTTCGTGTTTGTACTTTATAATTCTTATATGATGTTGCACGATTTTCGTCAGTCGAGTGTTCGAGTTATTCTTTTTCTCGGAAAATTTCCCATCAACCAGATCGTCTAACTGAGACATAATAACGTCGATTTGTCCGCAGGCGTGTGTCGCGAAAAGCGCGGCCAATCCACAACATCCGCACGTCACAGCGTTGAGTAGAAATGTGCATAAACATTGGAGAACATATACAAATTCGTAGACGGGGCTTCTTTGGACATCGAAGAAACCGCTGTACGTAGGGTACACTAGCATTCGGATCGTACGATTATTTTCGTCAACGTGCGATCCTATCGCGTATTGTAAAATTGTGATGTAGCACATATTGCCGCTGTACATGAACACGGCGCTGTAAATTGTCAGATCTCGTCCGATCTTCCCGTATTTCAGCATCAACGTGCGATCTCTTTGATGTTCCACCTGTTGAATGATCGATATTTATTATGTCGCGTCTTCTTAATGTGAAAAGAAAAATCCATCATCCATTATCGAGTGGCTCAGTGAAAAAGTGGTTACGAGCGATAGAATCTTTGACTTAGAAAAGTTGCATAAGAAAATATTATATTAAGCATAATATAGACTCTATAATATTATTATAATAAAATATATATTATAAAATATATATTAAGCATAATTTTATTATAATAAAATATTATATTAAACATAATATAGATTCTATAATATTATTATAGTAAAATATATATTAAGCACAATTTTATTATAATAAAATATATATTAAGCATAATTTTATTATAATAAAATATTATATTAAGCATAATATAGACTCTATAATATTATTATAGTAAAATATATATTAAGCATAGTTTTATTATAATAAAGTATTATATTAAGCTTAATATAGACTCTATAATTTTGTTATAATAAAATATATATTAAGCATAATTTTATTATAATAAAATATATTAAGCATAATATAGACTCTATAATATTATTATAGTAAAATATATATTAAGCATAGTTTTATTATAATAAAATACTTATTATAATAAAATATATATTAAGCACAATTTTATTATAATAAAATACTTATTATAATAAAATATATTAAGCTTAGTTTTATTATAATAAAATATTATATTAAGCACAATTTTATTATAATAAAATATAATATTAAGCATAATATAGACTCTATAATATAAAGCATATTATAGATATAAAAACTTAGAAATTCACAAAAGTGTTTTGTCGTGTCTAAATTTCGCTCTCTATTATATCTACTTTCTGTATGTTTTATTATAATTCTATCATTCTGTTATTTCATTCACATATAATTCTATTATTTCACTCGCACAATTATTCGCTGGTGTAATAATAGAAAATGCTAATTGTGTAAATTTTCTGTGTAATTTGTGTAAAATTCCTTGCAAATTTTCTTCTCTGTTTCTTAACAAATGTGTAACCTTTGCAATTAATAATACGTGTCACTTTTTCACTTGGCCCCTTAAATATACTGACCTCCTTCCAATCTGTATGCAGCTGTTCGATACAATACTTGATTTTCGATTTGCGCACCGTCAGTGCCCAATACTTCATTAGACAGATTAATGAATAGCAAGCTAAACCTAAGAGCCTCAGTCTCAACAGAGGATCTTTCTGTTCCAGTATAATGTGTAGCACGCACTGCACTTCGATGAAGAACAACACTAAGTTACACAGTACGATCGCGATTTTTGGCAAAAATTTGCCGATGCCCTTTAACATGGCTGGCCAGATCCCGATGCAATTCAGAATCCATTTCAGATGTTTCGTCACGTAAACGATGTCCTTCTTGTAGTTTGAATTTCGCGGTTGATCGGCGTGATCCCGAACGGGTGTGTGCATGTTCGCGGGCAGCTCGAAAACGACTGTTTACGACGACCGGCCGGCATTGATTGCAAGGTCGTTGAGTTTGCGCTTATGGTATCGCGTGCGTGCACAGAACTTGGAAATCGATTATTACTCATCAATGTAGCGTGTGCGTCTGAAATTATAGCAAATGGATAGCTGTTGATACTACAGAGTCTAAAACCTCCCCTCAGGACGTACATAAGTGGAACGAACCCTTGAAGGGTTAGAGTACAATTAGGAACTTGAGACATGAACAATGTATATTGCCGTGTGTACAAGAGGTATGCCATTTTCTTTGTTAAAGAGGATCGGAAAGTAACGTAGAAATTTTCATATCGTTCTAGAAATAGAAAATTGACGATTTCACAATATACGTTTTTATTCGTTCTTCGATTAAATTTATAAATAACGGAAACACTAGAGTAATTATTATATTATTGCATAAGGGCATTTCGAATGAAATTTAAGTACGCGAACGACGTCTTTAAAACCTGTAAGAATGAAGTTGAACGTTAGATTGATGAGATTCCAATTTTGCAGAAATTTTCAATTGCAGAAACCTACACTTCCGAATGTGGACAGCGACAGGCAAACTATTCCACCAGCGCTGATTTTCACCGGGTTATTTGACACGGCGATTATCAGAATTAGGTCTTGAATGGTCTTGACTGGCAATCGGTACCAATCGATCGTGCAACATGACATTCCAACGTTCGTGCTCTACAGTATACAAGTAGTAGATAATAAACAGCAGATCGAGTTTGATTAATCAATTTTCATACCTTTTCGATCAGTAGATCGCCAATGTAGCACAACAGGAACATATTGAACGTCAAAGATATTAGCAGCATCGAGTACGTTGCCAGACCAATATTATTACTTTGTTGCCAATCCTACCAGAAGTGTAAAAATACCGTAAACTCGTAAGGATGGAAGCCAGAAGCGAACGAAAACGTACCGTTATGCAATAGTACTCGAGCAAGCATATCACAAACGTGGAGCCGATGAATTCGAAGAAGCACACTTCCTGCAGAACGGTCTCGACCGTCGCAGAGAATCTACAATGGCACGCGATATGTGTTTGATCAGTGATGGACAACGGTTTGCATTACCTACGCGTTTGTACTTTATAATTCTTATGTGATGTTGCACGATTTCCGTCAGCCGATCGTCCGGGTTGCAATTTTTCTTGGCGAATTTCCCCTCGACCAGGTCGTTCAACTGAGATATGACGATGTCGATCTGTCCGCAGGCGTGCGTTGCGAAGAGCGCAGCCAGTGCGCAGCAACCAGCTGTCACGGTGTTGAGCATAAACGTGCAAATACATTGAAATACGTAGACGATTTCGTAGATGGGAGTTTTCTGAACGTCGAAGAAACCACTGTACGTGGGATACACTAGCACTCTGATCGTTTGATTGTTGTCGTCCATTCGTGATTGTCGTCCTATTGCATACTGCATAATTGTCACGTAGCATATGCTGCCGCTGTACATGAACGCGGTGCTGTATATAGTCAGATCTCGCCCGATTTTCCCGTATTTCAGCATCAACGTGCGATCTCTTTGGAATTCTACCTGTCGAATGATTGATTCTTATTACGTCTTACAATAATTCGTTATTCGCGAACAAGTAGCTGAGAGGAAAAAGTAATTTTTCTAATTTTGGTCTTCTAATAGGTAAAATTTTAATAGGTGAAGTTGTAATAGATAAAATTCGATTTCAACATTTTCGAATTACAGAGTTTTAGAGTACAATTAAAATATTGTACTATAAATTGGTTGGAGATTCACAAAAATATTCGTTATGTTTCTGTTATTTTTACTGTTTAGATGATTTCATTATAAATCTAAGTTGTAAGCAAGTGGAAAAGTGATTCTCCAAATTTGCGAGAACTATAGGTAAAATTTTAACACAGAAATCTGTATCAAACTATTTTACTATGAATTGGCATAAAGAGTTGGAGATTCATAAAAATAATCGTTATATTTCTACTATTTTCATTTTTTAGATTATTTTGTTATAAATCCAAGTTGTAACTGAGTGGAAAAACGATTCTTCTACTTTGGGAGAATTATAAAAAATTCGATTTTAACACAGAAATTTATATCAAAGTATTTTATTAAAAATTGGCAAAAAAAGAAACTTGGCGATTCACAAAAGTAATCGTTACATTTTTGTTCTTTTTACTTTCTAGATGTTTTATTCTAAATCTAAGTTGTGAGTTAAAGAGTGAGTCTCCTAACTTGGAAGAATTATAGATAAAATTCGATTTCAATACAGAAATCTGTATCAAAGTATATTTCACTACAAACTGACACAAAGACTTGGAGATTCACCAAAATGTTCGTTATATCCCTGCCTATATTTTTATTCTTTAGATATTTTGTTGCAAACCTATCTATCATCCGACGACAATTACTACAACTAGTATTTGAATGGACATTTTCATATGTTATCATATTTCATTTTTGAACAAATGTGTTTTCAAGCAGTGTTCCGACACTTGCAACAATACGTGTCACTTTTCCACTTGTAGTCCCTCGCGACTGACCTGCTTCCAATCGGCATGCATTTGTTCGATACAACGCTTGATTTTCGGTTTGCGGACTGTCAGAGCCCAATACTTCATCAAAGAGACTAAAGAGTAGCAGGCGAAGCCTAACAGCCTCAGTCTTAACAGAGGATCTTTCTGTTCCAGTAAAATGTGTAGCACGCACTGTAATACGGTGAAGAACAATACTAAATTACTTAGTCCGATCGCGATTCTCGGTAAAAACTTGCCGACGCCCTCTAACACGGCTGGCCAGATTCCGATTGAATTTAGAATCCATCTGCTGTGTTTCGTTACGCAAACGATGTCATCCTCGTAGTGCGGATTTCGCGGTTGATCGGCGTGATGCATGTTCGTAGGCAGCGGCGAAACGACTGTTTACCGAGTCGTCTGAGTGCATTGATTGCAAGGTTATTGAGCTTGCGCTCGTGATGTCGCGTGCGTGCATCGGTACCATTATAGTTGCAAATCGATTGATACTTGTCAAAAGAAGCGAGCGTCGGGGATATATAGCAGTGGGTATAAAAAAACCGGGTAATAGCCAGTTCTGTGAAAGTGAAGCGAAAGTTGGTATCGTGCTTAGGTGCTCGACGATATTACTGCTATTAAAATGATATATTGCTGTGACATGTACAGTAGTCACATTTTCGAAATACATACGAGTGTGATATATAGTGAAATTTTAAATATTCGTGTGTTCTTTTCTACTGTAAAAATTCTTTTCTCCTCCTTGTGAAAAATTTATGTCATTTTGTTCGAAATGAATTTTCTGTATCTTCGTGGATGATACAGTAAAACAAATAAAAAAGTGCATCGAAATGTTAATGGAAACATTGGAAATTCATATTCTACATCGGTTTTAATATTCGACGAATTCAGAACTGCTCAGTTTTATACTGAACATCAGTCGCAATTAATTCTGAGTTGATGAACTCGAGTTTGTTCGTATGATATTAAAAGAGTCAGTTTCGTTACGAGTCAGTAGGTGTTTTAAACAAATTCAGACAAACTATCAACGTCTTTGCTACCTAAAAATTGTACAAAGGTTTCATCGTTTTATTTCATTTAGATTATTCGTTTTTATATTCGGTTCTTTAAACATTTTGCATATTTGGAATTGTAAGATCAAAATTTTATCTTCAGTGGATTGTAAAGAGAAGAAAAAGTGAAATGAGAGCCGAAAATTCTTTGCAATTTATAAAGAACTCACTAATATAGTTTTTAATTTCACAAGATTTAATTTTCAAACATTTACTGTCATTTTGTCTGCTATGTATGTCAAAGCCTAACACTAAAATAATTCAACAATAAACATCATATTTGATCGAGATAATTAAATAAATTACGCAAAGGGCCAGGTACATCTTCAACGCCATACTTCGAAAAGGATATCTACAAAATTATTTTTACAATGATAAAACGATTACGACATTCATCATAATTTTATGGTAATATTAGAAAAATGAAGGTTTCATTACCAGTCCGTAACTGTTCGCAGTAAGTTCAGATAAATTAATGACGTTTTTGCTACCTGAAAACAATCAATTGTAAAAATTTGTATAACGTTGTTACTAATACTATGAAACGAAAATATAAACTCACGGAGCTGAAAGTGTTGAGAGATAAATCGATGATCTTTCCGGCCGTAAGCCTCGGTGGATATTGAGATATGGAGATCAACAGAATAAGATCGTAAGCGTTTTTAGCTGGTAAGTTGTACCATTCGATTTTGTAAGAATTTATACCGATCTGTCTACACTAATCAACGTTTATTTAGAATATTTAACGAGACAAATAATGACTAAGTTAGCGAAATTCGTTTGCAAATACCTGTTCAGAAAGGAGTTCGCCTATGTAACAAAATATAAATATATTAAACGTAAAGGAGATCAACAAAGTGAAATAAGTCATTATTGCGATTGCGTCGTTGTTCCGCCATTCCTGGAAAATATAATACAACTAACACGTCTCTACAACACAGTGAATGTAACATTCCGAATTAATTCCCAACACGTGTAGATACTGATTTAATATCTTACCACCATGCAATAATATTCAAGCAGACACATAATAATCGTGGACTCGACGATTTCCGCCAAGCATATTTCTCTCAAGGCTTCTTCTGCATTTTTCGAAAATCTAAAATATCTATGTATTTGCTTCTCTAACGTTTCCCCCGTGTCATAAAAGGTACGTCCTTACCTTAGAATTTCCACATGATCGTGTACGATAACAGACAGAGGATCACGTTCACCACCCTCTCTCTCCTTGCTCTTCACCAAATCGTGCAGTCTTGCTATCTGTATCTGAATCTGTCCACAGATGTGGGTGACGAAGATCGCGGCCAAACTGTACGCAACTGTCGTGACACTGTACATGATCATCGCCGCGAAACAGTGAAGAAAGAACACGATTTCGTACGTAGGACTGGATTGAGTATCCAAGATCGAATCAGGGCTAGGATAAGCCAGTGGTCTGTACGTGTAATTCTTCCCTCTCCTGTCCTTCGACAGAAACTGCACCACCGTGTGATACGACATTCCACCACTGTACAAGAAAGCTGCGCACACCGTGATTAGCTTCCTGCTGACCGTCGCGTACTTCAACATGATTGTACGATAATTTGGATCGTGCACCGTTTTCCAATCCTTCCTGACGTGCTGGATACACCGTTCGAAGAAGGGCCCTTTCAGACCAAGGCAGCAGTATTTAATCGTAGACGAGAAACAGAAACCAACTGGGCCGAGCAGTTTCACCTTTATATGCGTGTTTTTCTCCACGAAGAAGATGTGGTGAAAGGATGGTAGAACGATGAAGAGCAAACTGGAGAAGCACGTGGTCATCAGAACGATTGAGACAAGCTGTTCAAGTTTACTGGCGCGATTGTTAACGAGAGGCCACACTCCGATTGGTTTCAATAGCCATTTGCACAGTTGCAGCGTGTAATGTATGTCGTTTTCGTAATGGACGTTCTTCAACTGACAGTTAACTCTGGTGTATGATCGATCATGCATACTGACGGTTCCAGGGCACATCGTCGACTGATCGGCAGGAAAGAAACTTTCGACACGACATTGTCAGAACGCAGGCGCATGTCATTTCGTTTCTGCGAATGTGTACGAGCTTCAACTACATGTGCGTGCGCTTCATGAATGAGAGAAGTATAAACGAAGGGGAAACTTTCGTCGATAATAAGTGACCCTCCACTTGTTTTTTTGTCTTTTATAGGTTCTACATTCGTTGCAGGAGAGATCGAGTGAAGTTATAGTACAAAGAAATCAGTAAGAAGAAATCATTGGCATGTTCATACTAAGCGGTTTCCAATTTTCTAATAAGGATTAGAATATTCTTTTGTGAAATTTTGTGCGTTTGTTTTGTTTAAAAAAAAGAATATTATATTTTTCACGTTAGTAAAGTGCCTGTAAAATTTCTGTCGTGATTTATAAAAAGGAAAAAATTTGCATCTCTGGAAATGTGAGATCAAGATTTTTTCAGTGAAGAAAAAAGTAAGTATGGGAAAAAGAGAAATGAGATAAAGTTTTATCAAGTTCAGTTTAGTTACCAATTTTTATGTCATAAGATTCAAAGCCTACAAATTTTTATTATTTAATTTTGTTTTCCTTATATTTAGCATCTAGCATTAGAATAATTCAAGAATAAACGTCGGACATAATTAAATAAACTACGTAGACGGTTGGTAAACGAATACGTCTGTAATACGAGATATCTGTAAAACAATTTTTTACATCGATAAAACAATTGCAGTGATTATGATAATTATATGGTAGTATAGAAAAGAACATATGAATTATTACCAGTCTGTAAGTGTTTGAAGTAAATTCAAATAAACTAGCGACGTTTTTGTTACCTGAAAGGAGAGACAAATACAAAGCTCTGGTTTAATTACTTCACGGTACCGGTACAAAATGCAAACTCACAGAGCTGAAAGTGTCGAGAGATAATTCGATTATTTTTCCAGCTGTAAGTTTTGGTGGATATTGAGATACGGAGATCAACAGAATAAGATCGCAAGCGTTTTTAGCTGGCAAGTTGTACCACCTGATCTTGTAGGAATATTCACCGATTTGTCTACACTAATTATGATCATTGAGAGTATTTGATGAAACGGAGAATTTTTAAATAAGAGAAATTCTTTTGCAATTACCTGCTCAGAGAGAATTTCGCCAACGTAGCAGAATATAAATACATTAAATGTGAAGGAGATCAACAAAGTAGCACAGGTCATTACCGTGACTACGTCGTTGTTCCGCCATGCCTAAAATATTTTACGAATATAACAGGCTCCAGTAATATTTAATTAATTTGGATTAACACGAATAGCTGGACTTAATAGAGTGGATTCAATTTTTTTACCATTATGCAATAATATTCAAGCAAACACATGTTCATTGTGGCCTCGATGATTTGCGCGAAAAACACTTCTCGTAACGCTTCTTCTACATTTCTTGAAAATCTAAAATATCCACAATCTTGCCTCCTATAAAGTTTATATAAGGTTCGTGTTACAAGAAGCATTCCTTACCTTAAAATTTCCGCATGATCGTGCACGATAACAGACAGAAGATCAGGCTCAAGATCTTTCCTCAGTTTGCTCTCCACCAAATCGTGCAGTCTTGCTATCTGTATCTGAATTTGTCCACAAATGTGGGTAACAAACGTCGCAGCCAAGCTGTACGCAAGCATCGTGATACTGCACATGATCATTCCCGTAAAACAATGAACAGAGAACATGATTTCGTACGTAGGACTCGACTGAGTATCCAAGAACGAATCGTAGCCAGGATAAGCCAGTGGTCTGAACGTATTATTTTCCGCATTCTTTTCCTTCGACAAAAACTGCATTACCGTGTGAAACAACAATACACCGCTGTATAAGAAAGATGCGCATACCGTGATGAGCTTTCTGCTGACCGTCGCGTATTTCAGCATGATCGTTCGGTAATTTGGATCGTGCACCGTTTTCCAGTCCTTCCTGACGTGCTGGATACATCGTTTGAAGAAGTGTCCCTTCGTACCGAGGTAACAATACTTGATCACAGACGAGAAACAGAAACTAAATGGTCCGATCAATTTCACTTTCATGTCCGTATTTTTCTCCACGAAGAAGATATAATGAAAAGATGGTAAGACGATGAAAAGTATACTGGAGAAGCACGTGCTCATCAGAACAATGGAGAGTACTTGTTGTAGTTTACTTCTAGTGTGACTGTTGACCAGAGGCCACACTCCGACTAATTTGAGCAGCCATTCGCACATTTGCAGCGTGTAATGTATGTCATTCTCGTAGTGGATGTTTCTCAGTTGTCCGTCAAGTTTGACGTATGATCGATCATACATACTGACACTTGCGCTGCACATCGTCGACTGATCGGCGGGAGAGAAGCTTTGGACACGACATTTCCAGAACGCAAGCGCGTTTGGTTTTGTTTTTGCGAACTTCAACCAACGAACTTTCTGTGTTTCATGAATGAGGGAAGTAGATTCGAAGGGGAAACTTTCGTCGATAATAATAAGGGAGCGTTCACGTTTTTTTTTNTTTTTTTTTGTCTTTTACAGGTTCGTTGTAGAGGAGATCGATCGAAGTTATAGTACAGAGAAATCATTCGGACAATAAGCAAATGTTTGTGCCAAGTTTTCTTAAATCTTCTAATAATGGTTGAAGTCTTGAACTTTCTAATAATGTGAGGAATAAATATTTTTTGTGGAGCCGTGTGCCTGTTTTGATTCAAAGGTAATGTTATATTTTTGAAGTCAGTGAATCGTCTGTCGTGATTTTAAAACCGAGAAAATTTGCATCTATGGAGATGTGATTTTGTGAGGTCAAGATTTTGCCTTCTGTGAAGAAAGAATAAGTATAGGAAACAGAAAAACGAGATAAAGTTTTATGAAGTTCAGTTCAGTTACTAATACCATAAGTTACTAATTCAGTTTTTAATATCATAAGATTTAGCCTTCAAATATGTATAACGTAATTTTGTTCTCTGGATATTTCAGAATCTAACATTAGATTAATTCAAGAATAAGCGTTGCACATTATCCAGGAAGTTAAATAAACTACGTAGACTTCGGTTGGTAAATGAGTATGTCTGTAATACGAGATATCTGTAACAAACAATTTTTCGCAATGATAAAACAATTGCAGTGATTGTAGCGATTATATCAAAAAGATGTATGATCCGTTACCAGTCTGTAAGTGTTTGAAGTAAATTCAAATAAACTAGAGATGTTTTTGTTACCTGAAAATAGTCAAATGTAAAGCTCTAGTTTAATTGTTTCACGGTACTAATACTACTACATAAATGCAAACTCACAGAGCTGAAAGTGTCGAAAGATAAGTCGATTATTTTTCCAGCTGTAAGTTTTGGTGGATACTGGGATACGGAGATCAACAGAATAAGATCGTAAGCGTTTTTAGCTGGCAAGTTATACCACCCGATCTTGTAGGAATATTCACCGATTTGTCTGCACTAATTACGATCATTGAGAGTATTTGATAAAACGGAGAATTTTTAAACAAGGGAAAGTCTTTTGCAACTACCTGATCAGAGAGAAGTTCGCCTACGTAGCAGAATACAAATATATTAAATGTGTAGGAGATCAACAAAGTAGCACAGGTCATTGCCGTGACTACGTCGTTGTTCCGCCATGCCTGAAATATTTTACGAATAACAGGCTCCAGTAATCTTGAATTAATTTGGATTAACACGAATACATATGGATTTAATTTTTTTACCATTATGCAATAATATTCAAGCAAACACATGTTCATTGTGGCTTCGACGATTTGCGCGAAAAATACTTCTCGCATTGCTTCTTCTACATTTCTCGAAAATCTAAAATATCCACACTCTTGATTCTTTAACATTTGTGGACTGTTTGTATTACGAAAAGTATTCCTTACCTTAAAATATCTGCATGATCGTGTACGATGATAGATAGAGGATCAGGGCCCACACATTTCCTCTGTTTGCTGTTCACCAAATCGTGCAGTCTTGCTATCTGTATCTGAATTTGTCCACAAATGTGGGTAACAAACGTCGCAGCCAAACTGTACGCAAGCATCGTGATACTGCACATGATCAGTCCCGTGAAACAGTGAATAGAAAACACGATTTCGTACGTAGGACTGGACTGAGAATCCAAGATCGGATCAGGGCCAGGATAAGCCAGTGGTCTGAATGTGCTGTTTTCCCCACTCTCTTCCTTTGCCAGAAACTGCATTACCGTGTGAAATAACAATACACCGCTGTACAAGAAAGATGCGCATACCGTGATGAGCTTTCTGCTCACCGTCGCGTATTTCAGCATGATCGTACGATAATTTGGATCGTGCACCGTTTTCCAGTCCTTTCTGACGTGCTGGATACACCGTTCTAAGAAGTGTCCTTTCATACCAAGGTAGCAATACTTGATCGCAGACGAGACACAGAAACTAACTGGGCCGATCATTTTCACTTTTATATCCGTATTTTTCTCCACGAAGAAGATGTGATGGAAAGTTGGCAAAACGATGAAAAGTATACTGGAGAAGCACGTGCTTATCAGAACGATCGAGACGAGCTGTTGCAGTTTACTTCTAGTGTGACTGTTGACTAGTGGCCACACTCCGACTAATTTGAGCAGCCATTCACAGAATTGCAGCGTGTAATGTATGTCATTCTCGTAGTGGACGTTTCTCAGTTGTCCGTCAACTTCGACGTACGATCGGACATTCATGGCTCCGGTGCACAGAGGCGACTGATGGGTAGGGGAGAAATATTCGACACAACGTCGAACGCAAGCTCGTATCGTTTCGTTTCTGTGAATGTGTACGATGAGCTTCAACCACCTGTGTGCGCCTCATGAACGAGAGAAATAGAAACGAAGGGGAAACTTTCGTCGATAATACCCGCTGTAAATTTCATCGAAGTGTGCCATTATGTTTTTTTGTCTTTTAGAAGTTCTACGTTCGTTGTAGAGATCGTGGAGAGATAGATTGAAGTTATAGTACACAGAAATCATTCGGACAATAAGCACATCTTTGTGCCAACTTTTCTTTAATTTTCTAATAACGACTGTAATATCTTTTTATGGAATTTTGTATGTCTGTTTTGCTCAGAAGAAATAGTATTATATTTTTCAAGTAAATTGGCTCGAAAGTTTGTGTCGTTATTTACAAAAACGAAAGAATTTGCTTTCTGCATATGTAAGATCGAGACTTTATCTTCAGTTAATAGTGAAGAAAAAGAGTAAGTACTAATTTTTTTTATACCGTTCTGCGAATCTGCAGTCTCTTTCTTCCTAGAAAGTAACAAGTAAACGCGATAATTCTAATTTTGCATGATTGGGGATACTGCGCATTGTCAGTTCTTTGTTATGCTGGAATAAGCGAAAATATTTGAAATAGAAGAGTACGCTCAGAGGCTTCGGGCACGAACAAAGTACTTTGTCGTATGTATAATGTTTCCTTTGTTACTTCTTAATTCTTTTCTTCGTTCAAAATAATGAGAAAATAACGTATGTATATATTTGTAAAATGCGTTATTTTAAAAACGAGGAAAAATAGTAATAAACTACAGTTTTATTGACTAATTTATAATTAAGTATATAAATAATTAAATGGGAATAATTATTAAATTATTACATAACGACATTCCGGACGAAATTCAAGTATACGAATGACGTTTTAAAGACCTGCAAAGACGTGGTTACCTTTAATTCTCGATACATGAATTTGCATACATTTTCAATTGCAGTATTTGTAAAAACCTACATTTCCGAATGTAGCCAAAGATATGTAAACTATTCTACCAGCTGTAAATTTCATCGGACATGGCGATAATTAAAATGACTCCTTGAGTTGTCTTACTTGGTAAATGGTACCAATCGATCATGCAACATGATACTCCAATATCTATCACTGCTCTGTAGCATAAAAAAAATAAATAGTAAACAAAAATGCTCAATATTCGTGTATTGCCAGTGGAAATATACCTTTTCTATTAATAAATCGCCAATATAGCACAGCAAGAACAGATTGAACGTGACGGATATTAGTATCACCGCATACATCACCACGCCAAATTTATTATTCTGCTGCCAGTCCTATCAGAGACACGAAAAATACTTATGAAGAGACATAAATAAATAGAGACCAAAAATACTTACATATAATATGCAAAAGAACAAAAGGACAACAGAAACGTACCGTTATACAATAGTACTCAAGGAAGCATATCACAAACGTGGAGCCGATGAATTCGAAGAAGCACACTTCCTGCAGAACGGTCTCGACCGTCGCAGAGAATCTACAATGGCACGCGATATCCGTTTGATCAGTGATGGACAACGGTTTGCATTACCTACGCGTTTGTACTTTATAATTCTTATGTGATGTTGCACGATTGATCCGTCAGCCGATCGTCCGGGTTGCAATTTTTCTTGGCGAATTTCCCCTCGACCAGGTCGTCCAACTGAGACATGACGATGTCGATCTGTCCGCAGGCGTGCGTTGCGAAGAGCGCAGCCAATGCGCAGCAACCAGCTGTCACGGTGTTGAGCATAAACATGCAAATACATTGAAATACGTACACGATTTCGTAGATAGGAGTTTTTTGAACGTCGAAGAAACCACTGTACGTGTGATACACGAGCACTCTGATCGTTTGATTGTTGTCGTCCATTCGTGATTGTCGTCCTATTGCCTAATTGTTACGTAGCATATGCTACCGCTGTACATGAACACGGTGCTGTATATAGTCAGATCTCGCCCAATCTTCTCCTATTTCAGCATCAACGTGCGATCTCTTCTACCTGTCGAATGATTGGTTCTTATTACGTCTCGAGTCAATAATTTGTTATTCACGAACAAGTAGCTGAGTGAAAAAAGTGATTCTTCTAATTTTGGTCTTCTAATAGGTAAAATTCTAATAGGTGAAGTAATAGGTAAAATTCGATTTTAACACAGTGTAGAGTGCAATTAAAACATTGTACTATAAATTGGTATAAACACTTGGAGATTCACAAAAATAATCGTTATGTTTTTGTTATTTTTACTTTTTAAATGGTTTCATTATAAATAATAAGTTGTAAACGAGTGGAAAAGTGATTCTCCTAATTTGTGAGAACTATAGATAAAATTCGATAAAACTAAAGAGAAATCTGTGTCGAAGTATATTCACTACAAACTGACACAAAGACTTGGAGATTCACCAAAATATTCGTTATATTTCTGCTTATATTTTTATTCTTTAGATATTTTGTTGCAAACCTATCTATCATCCGACGACAATTACTACAACTAGTACTTTGAATGGACATTTTCATATGTTATCATATTTCATTTTTGAACAAATGTGTTTTCAAGCAGTGTTCCGACACTTGCAACAATACGTGTCACTTTTCCACTTGTAGTCCCTCGCGACTGACCTGCTTCCAATCGGCATGCATTTGTTCGATACAACGCTTGATTTTCGGTTTACGGACTGTCAGAGCCCAATACTTCATCAAAGAGACTAAAGAGTAGCAGGCGAAGCCTAACAGCCTCAGTCTTAACAGAGGATCTTTCTGTTCCAGTAAAATGTGTAGCACGCACTGTAATACGGTGAAGAACAATACTAAATTACTTAGTCCGATCGCGATTCTAGCTGAAAACTTGCCGACGCCCTCTAACACGGCTGGCCAGATCCTGATTGAATTTAAAATCCATCTGCTGTGTTTCGTTACATAAACGATGTCATCCTCGTAGTGTCGATTTCGCGGCTGATCGGCGTGATGCATGTTCGCAAGCAGCGGTGAAACGATTGTTTACCGAGTCGTCTGAGTGCATTGATTGCAAGGTTATTGAGCTTGTGCTCATGATATCGCGTGCGTGCATCTGTATCATTATAATTGCAAATAGATTGATACTTGTCAAAAGAAGCGAGCGTCTAGGATATATAGCAGTGGGTATAAAAAAACCGGGTAATAGCCAGTTCTGTAAGGTGAAACGAAAGTTGGTATCGTGCTTAGGTGCTCGACGACATTACTGCTATTCAAATGATATACTGCTGTGACATGTACAGTAGTCACATTTTCGAAATACATACGAGTGTGATATATAGTGAAATTTTAAATATTCGTATGTTCTTTTCTACTGTAAAAATTCCTTTCTTTTTCTTCTGAAAGATTTATATCATTTTGATCGAAATGAATTCTCTGTATCTTCGTGGATGATATAGTAAGATAAATAAAAATGTGCATCGAAGCGTAACAATTGACTGTTAATAGAAACATTGGAAATTCATATTTTACATCGGTTTTAATATTCGACGAATTCAGAACTGCTCAGTTTTTTACTGAACATCTGTAGTAATTAATTCTGATGACTCGAGTTTGTTCGTATGATATTAAAAGATGTTAGTTTCGTTACGAGTCAGTAAGTGTTTTAAGCAACTTCAGATAAACTATCGACGTCTTTGCTACCTAAAAATTGTATAAAGGTTTCATCGTTTTACTTCATTTAGATTATTCGTTTCCACATACGATTCTTTAAACATTTTGCATATCTGGAATTGTAAGATCAAAATTTTATCTTTAGTGGATTGTAAAGAGAAGAAAAAAGTGAAATGAGAGCCGAAAATTCTTCTCAGTTTATAAAGAACTCACTAATACAGTTTTTAATTTCACAAGATTTAATTTTCAAACATTTACTGTCATTTTGTCTGCTGTGTATGTCAGAGCCTAACACTAAAATAATTCAACAATAAATATCATATTTGATCCAGATAATTAAATAAATTATGCAAAGGGCCAGGTACATCTTCAACGTCATACTTCGAAAAGGATATCTACAAAATTATTTTTACAATGATAAAACCATTACGACATTCATCATAATTTTATGGTAATATTAGAAAAATGAAGGTTTCATTACCAGTCCGTTACTGTTCGCAGTAAGTTCAGATAAACTAACGACGTTTTTGCTACCTGAAAACAATCAATTGTAAAAATTTGTAAAACGTTGTTAATACTATGAAACGAAAATATATACTCACCGAGCTAAAAGTGTCGAGAGATAAATCGATGATCTTTCCGGCCGTAAGCCTCGGTGGATATTGAGATATGGAGATCAACAGAATAAGATCGTAAGCATTCTTAGCTGGTAAGTTATACCATTCGATTTTATAAGAATTTACACCGATTTGTCTGCACTAATTAAGCATTATTTATGATATTTAATAAAATATATAATGACTAAATTAGCGAAATTCGTTTGCAAATACCTGTTCAGAGAGGAGTTCGCCTATGTAACAAAATATAAATATATTAAACGTAAAGGAGATCAACAAAGTGAAATAAGTCATTATCGCGACTGCGTCGTTGTTCTGCCATTCCTGGAAAATATCAAACAAATAACACGTCTCTACAATACAGTGAATGTAACATTCCGAATTAATTCCCAACACGTATATATATTGATTTAATTTCTTACCACCATGCAATAATATTCAAGCAGACACATAAAAATCGCGGACCCGACAATTTCCGCCAAGCATATTTCTCTCAAGGCTTCTTCTGCATTTTTCGAAAATCTAAAATATCCATGCATTTGCTTCTCTGAGGTTTCCTCCGTGTCATAAAAGATACGACCTTACCTTAGAATTTCCGTATGATCGTGTACGATAACAGACAGAAGATCACGTTCACCATTCTCTCTCTCTTTGCTCTTTACCAAATCCTGCAGTCTTGCTATCTGTATCTGAATCTGTCCACAGATGTGGGTGACGAAGATCGCGGCCAAACTGTACGCAACCGTCGTGACACTGTACATGATTATCGCCGCGAAACAGTGAAGAAAGAACACGATTTCGTACGTAGGACTGGACTGAGTATCCAAGATCGAATCAGGGCTAGGATAAGCCAGTGGTCTGTACGTGTAATTCTTCCCTCTCCTGTCCTTCGACAGAAACTGCATCACCGTTTGATACGACATTCCACCACTGTACAAGAAAGCTGCGCACACCGTGATTAGCTTCCTGCTGACCGTCGCGTACTTCAACATGATCGTACGATAATTTGGATCGTGCACCATTTTCCAATCTTTTCTGACGTGCTGGATACACCGTTCGAAGAAGGGCCCTTTCAGACCAAGGCAGCAGTATTTAATCGTAGACGAGAAACAGAAACCAACTGGGCCGAGCAGTTTCACTTTTATATGCGTGCTTTTCTCCACGAAGAAGATGTGGTGAAAGGATGGTAGAACGATGAAGAGCAAACTGGAAAAGCACGTGGTCATCAGAACGGTTGAGACAAGCTGTTCAAGTTTACTGGCGCGATTATTAACGAGAGGCCACACTCCGATTGGTTTCAATAGCCATTTGCACAGTTGCAGCGTGTAATGTATGTCGTTTTCGTAATGGACGTTTCTCAACTGACAGTTAACTCTGGCGTATGATCGATCATACATACTGACACTTGCGCTGCACATCGTCGACTGATCGGCGGGAAAGAAGCTTTGGACAATACATTGTCAGAAGCGCAAGCGCGTGTGGTTTTTTTTTCTGTGAACTTCAACCAACTTTCTGTGCTTCATGAATCAGGGAAGTGGATTCGAAGGGGAAACTTTCGTCGATAATAATAAGGGAGCGTTCACGATATTTTTTGTCTTTCAGGTTCGTTGTAGAGGAGATCGATCGAAGTTATAGTACAGAGAAATCATTCGGACAATAAGCAAATGTTTGTGCCAGGTTTTTTTAAATTTTCTAATAATAATTGAAATCTTAAACTTTCTAATAATGGGAGGAATAAATATTTTTTTGTGGAACCTGTTTTGTTTCAAAAAAGTAATATTATATTTTTGAGGTCAGTGAATCGTCTGTAAAATTCCTGATTTTTAAACCGAAACAATTTGCATCTCTGGAAATGGGAGATCAAGATTTTATCTTTTTTGAAGAAAAAAATAAATATAGGAAAAAGAAAAATGAGATAAAGTTTTATGAAGTTTAGTTACTAATACCACAAGTTACTAATTCAGTTTTTAATATCATAAGAGTCAGCCTTCAAAAATTTATAAATAATTTTGTTTTCTGTATATTTTAGTATCTAACATTAGAGTAATCCAAGAATAAGCGTCACACATAACCCAGGAAGTTAAATAAACTACGTTGACTTCGGGCAATACGCACATGTTTGTGCTAACTTTTCTTCAATTTTCTAATAACGACTATAATATCCTTTTGTCGAATTTTGTACGTCTGTCATGTTCAGAAGAAATACTATTATTTTTTTCAAGTAAATCGGCTGGAAAGTTTGTGTCGTTATTTATAAAAAGGAAAGTATTCTGCTTTCTGCTTATGTGAGATCGAGATTTTATCTTCAGTCGATAGTGAAAGAAAAAGAGTAAGTGGAGGAAAAAGAAAACTGACATAAAGTTCTATAAAGTTCAGCTTAGTCAGTAATTTAGTCAGTAATTTAGCCAGTAATTTAGTATCAATTGTCATAACATTTAACCTACAAATATTTATTAGCAAATTCTATTATCTGTGTATTTTAAACTTAACAAAATAATGCAACTATAAGCTACACACTTGCTCCAGAAAATCAATCAAACTACGCAGAAATCAGGTTAATCTTCAACGTCGTACTTGGAAACGGATATCTGCAAAATTATTTTCTCAATAATGAAGACAATTACGGCAGTTATGCTAATTTCTGTGGAGATATTAAAAAAGGGATTCATTACCAGTCTGCAAATGTTCGTAGTAAGTTCAGATAAGTTAGCGACGTTTTCGCTACCTGAAAATAGGTAAGTGTGTAAAACTTTGTTTTCACGATATCAGTAAAATGACAAAAATATAAACTCACGGTGCTAAATGTGTCGAGAGATAATTCGATGATTTTTCCAGCCGTAAGCCTCGGTGGATTTTGAGATATGGAGATCAACAGAATGAGATCGTAAGCATTCTTAGCTGGTAAGTTATACCAATCGATTTTATAAGAATTTACACCGATTTGTCTGCACTAATTAACAATTATTTATGATATTTAATAAAATCGACAATGACTAAATTAGTGAAGTTCGTTTGCAAATACCTGTTCAGTGAGGATTTCGCCTACGTAACAGAATATAAACACATTAAATGTAAAGGAGATGAACAATGTGACATAAGTTATTACCGCGACTGCATCGCTGTTTTGCCATTCCTGAAATATTTCACAAATAAGATTGGATGGTTTTGAACTCATTTGGATTAACGCGAATAGATGTTGATTTAATTCTTTTACCATTATGCAATAATATTCAAGCAAACACATGTTCATCGTGGCCTCGACGATTTGTGCAAAAAACACTTCTCGCAATGCTTCTTCTACATTTTTCGAAAATCTAAAATATCCAGATGTTCTTGGTTCTTTAACGTTTATATACGATTCGTGTTACAAAAAGTATTCCTTACCTCAAAATTTCTGCATGGTCGTGTACGATGACGGATAGAGGGTCAGGCCCGACACCTTTCTTCTGTTTGCTCTCCACCAAATCGTGCAGTCTTGCAATCTGTATCTGAATTTGTCCACAAATGTGGGTAACAAACGTCGCAGCCAAACTGTACGCAAGCATCGTGATACTGCACATGATCAGTCCCGTGAAACAGTGAATAGAAAACACGATTTCGTACGTAGGACTGGACTGAGAATCCAAGATCGGATCAGGGCCAGGATAAGCCAGTGGTCTGAACGTGCTGTTTTCCCCACTCTCTTCCTTTGCCAGAAACTGCATTACCGTGTGAAACAACAATACACCGCTGTACAAGAAAGTTGCGCATACCGTGATGAGCTTTCTGCTGACCGTCGCGTATTTCAGCATGATCGTGCGATAATTTGGATCGTGCACCGTTTTCCAGTCCTTTCTGACGTGCTGGATACACCGTTCGAAGAAGTGTCCTTTCATACCAAGGTAGCAATACTTGATCGCAGACGAGACACAGAAACTAACTGGGCCGATCATTTTCACTTTTATATCCGTATTTTTCTCCACGAAGAAGATGTGATGGAAAGTTGGCAAAACGATGAAAAGTATACTGGAGAAGCACGTGCTTATCAGAACGATCGAGACGAGCTGTTGCAGTTTACTTCTAGTGTGACTGTTGACAAGGGGCCAAACTCCGATTATTTTAAACAGCCATTCGCACATTTGTAGCGTGTAATGAATGTCATTCTCGTAGTGGACGTTTCTCAGTTGTCCGTCAACTTCGACGTACGATCGGACATTCATGGCTCCGGTGCACATAGGCGACTGATGGGTAGGGGAGAAACATTCGACACAACGTCGAACGCAAGCGCGTATCGTTTCGTTTCTGTGAATGTGTACGATGAGCTTCAACCACCTGTGTGCGCCCCATGAAAGAGAAATAGAAACGAAGGGGAAACTTTTGTCGATAATAAGTGTGCCATCACGTTTTTTTTGTCTTGTATAAGTTCTACGTTCGTTGCGGGAGAGTTCGAACGAAGTTATAGTACACAGAAATCATTCGTGCAATAAGCACATGTTTGTGCTAACTTTTCTTCAGTTTTCTAACAACGAGTATAATATCCTTTTGTGGAATTTTTTTACGTCTGTTTTGTTCAAAAGAAATACTATTATTCTTTTCAAGTAAATCGGCTGGAAAATTTGAGTCGTTATTTATGAAAGGGAAAGGATTTACTTTCTGAAAATGTGAGATCGAGATTTTATCTTCAGTTGATAGTGAAAGTAAATATGGGAAAAAGGGAAATCATGTAAAGTTCTTTAAAGTAGAGCTCAGTCAGTAGTTTAATGTGTAATTTAGTATTAATTGTTATTACATTTAACCTACAAATATTTATCACCAATTTTTATTTTCTGTGTATTTTAGAACTTTATTTTAAAATAATTCAACTACAAACTCCACATTTGGTCCAGAATGTGAATCAAACTACGAAGAACTCAAGTTAATCTTCGACGTTATGCTTAGAAAGGGATATCTGCAAAATTATTTTTTCAATAATGAAGACAATTATGGCAGCTAATTTTATGGCAATATTAAAAAAGGTTTCATTACCAGTCTGCAAATGTTCGTAGCAAGTTGAGATAAACAAGCGATGTTCTTGCTACCTGAAAATAGACAAGTGTGTAAAATTTTGTTTTCACGATATCAGTACAATAATAAAAATATAAACTCACGGAGCTAAAGGTGTCGAGAGATAATTCGATGATTTTTCCGGCCGTAAGTTTTGGTGGATATTGAGATATGGAGATCAACAGAATGAGATCGTAAGCATTCTTAGCTGGCAAGTTATACCATTCGATTTTATAAGAATTTACACCGATTTGTCTGCACTAAGTAACAATTATTTAGAATATTTAATAAAACCGATAATGATTAAATTAGCGAAATTTTTTTGCAAATACCTGTTCAGTGAGGATTTCGCCTATGTAACAAAATATAAACACATTAAATGTAAAGGAGATGAACAATGTGACGTAAGTTATTACTGCGATTGCATCGCTGTTTCGCCATTCCTAAAATATTTTACAGACAACATTGGGTGATTCTGAGTTAATCTGGATTAACGCGAGTAGAAGTTGATTTAATTTCGTACCACTATGCAATAATACTCGAGCAAACACATGTTCATCGTTGATTCGACAATTTGTGCGAAACACACTTCCCGCATCGATTCTTCTACATTTTTCGAAAATCTAAAATATTCAAGCTCTTGCTTCTTTAACGTTTATATACGGTTCGTGTTACAAAAAGTATACCCTACCTTAAAATTTCCGCATGATCATGTACGATGACAGATAGAGGGTCAGGCCCGAGATCGTTTCTCTGTTTGCTTTCCACCAAATCGTGCAGTCTTGCTATCTGTATCTGAATCTGTCCACAAATGTGCGTAACAAAGATCGCCGCCAAACTGTACGCGGCCGTCGCCGTGCTGTACATGATCATTGCCGTAATACAATGAATAGAAAACACGATTTCGTACGTAGGACTGGACTGAGAATCCAAGAACGAATCGTAGCCAGGATAAGACAGTGGTCTGTACGTGTTATTTTCCTCTCCACTCCCCTTAGACAGAAACTGCATTACCGTGTGATACGACATTCCGCCGCTGTATAAGAAAGCCGCGCATACCGTGATTAGCTTCCTGCTGATTGCCGCGTATTTCAGCATGATCGTTCGGTAATTTGGATCGTGAACCGTTTTCCAGTCCTTCCTGACGTGCTGGATACATCGTTGGTAGAAGTGTCCTTTCGTACCAAGGTAGCAGTACTTGATCGCCGACGAGACACAGAAACTAACTGGGCCGAACATTTTCACTTTCATATTCGTATTTTTCTCCACGAAGAAGATGTGATGAAGGGATGGTAGGACGATGAAGAGCATGCTTGAGAAGCATGTGCTTATCAGAACGATCGTGACGAGTTGCTGCAGTTTACTTCTGTTGTGATTGTTGACGAGGGGCCACATTCCGATTAACTTGAACAGCCATTCGCACATTTGCAGCGTATAATGTATGTCGTTGTCGTAATGAACGTTTCTCAGTTTTCCATCAACTTTGACGTATGATCGATCATACATACTGACAACGCGGGTTCACAGAGGCGACTGATGGGTAGGAGGGAAACATTCGTCACAACATTGTCAGGACGCAAGCGCATGTCATTTCATTTCTGCGAATGTGCACGAGCTTGAACTACATGTGTGTGCGCTTCATGAATGAGAGAAGTATAAACGAAGGGGAAACTTTCGTCGATAATAAGTGACCCTCCACTTGTTTTTTTGTCTTTTATAGGTTCTACATTCGTTGCAGAAGAGATCGAGTGAAGTTATAGTACAGAGAAATCATTGACGTGTTCATAACTAAGCGTTCTTCAATTTTCTAATATGGATTAGAATATTCTTTTGTGAAATTTTGTGCGTCTGTTTTGTTTAAAGAAAACAGTATTATATTTTTCACGTCTAGTAAAACTCCTGTCGTGATTTATAAGAAGGAAAAAATTTGCATCTCTGGAAATGTGAGATCAAGATTCCTTCAGCGAAGAAAAAAGTAAGTATAGGAAGAAGAGAAATGAGATAAAGTTTTATTAAGTTCAGTTTAGTTACCAATTTTTATGTCATAAGATTCAAAGCCTTCAAATTTTTATTATTTAATTTTGTTTTCCGTATATTTTAGAATCTACCATTAGTATAATGCAGGAATAAACGTCGGACATAATTAAATAAACTACGTAGACTTCGGTTGGTAAACGAATATGTCTCTAATACGAGATATCTGTAAAACAATTTTTCACAATAATAAAACAATTGCAGTGATTACGGTAATTATATGGCAGCATAAGAAAAACATATGATTTATTACCAGTCAGTAAGTGTTTGAAGTAAATTCAAATAAACTAGCGACGTTTTTGTTACCTGAAAAGAGAGACAAATGTAAAGCTGATTTAATTGTTTCACGGTACCAATACAAAATGCAAACTCACAGAGCTGAAAGTGTCGAGAGATAATTCGATTATTTTTCCAGCTGTAAGTTTTGGTGGATACTGAGATACGGAGATCAATAGAATAAGATCGTAAGCGTTTTTAGCTGGCAAGTTATACCACCTGATCTTGTAGGAATATTCACCGATTTGTCTACACTAATTACGATCGTTGAGAGTATTTGATGAAACGGAGAATTTTTAAACAAGAGAAATTCTTTTGCAATTACCTGCTCAGAGAGAATTTCGCCAACGTAGCAGAATATAAATACATTAAATGTGAAAGAGATCAACAAAGTAGTACATGTCATTATTGTGACTACGTCGTTGTTCCGCCATGCCTGAAATATTTTATGAATAACAAACTCCAGTAATCTTGAATTATTTGTATTAACACGAATACATATGGATTTAATTTTTTTACCATTATGCAATAATATTCAAGCAAACACATGCTCAACGTGGCCTCGACGATTTGCGCAAAAAACACTTCTCGTAACGCTTCTTCTACATTTCTTGAAAATCTAAAATGTCCATGTTCTTAGCTCTTTAACGTTTATACAAGGTTCGTGTTACGAGAAGCATTTCTTACCTTAAAATTTCCGTATGATCGTGTACGATAACAGATAGAGGATCAGACCCGACATTTTTTCTCTGTTCTTTGTTCTCCACCAAATCGTGCAGTCTTGCTATCTGTATCTGAATTTGTCCACAAATGTGGGTAACAAACGTCGCAGCCAAACTGTATGCAAGCATCGTGATACTGCACATGATCATTCCCGTAAAACAATGAACAGAATACATGATTTCGTACGTAGGACTGGACTTAGTATCGAAGAACGAATCGTAGCCAGGATAAATCAGTGGTCTGAACGTATTATTTTCCGCATTTTTTTCCTTCGACAAAAACTGCATTACCGTGTGAAACAACACTACACCGCTGTATAAGAAAGATGCGCATACCGTGATGAGTTTTCTGCTGACCGTTGCGTATTTCAGCATGATCGTTCGGTAATTTGAATCGTGGACTGTTTTCCAGTCCTTTCTGACGTGCTGGAAACATCGTTCGAAGAAGTGTCCCTTCGTACCAAGGTAGCAATACTTGATCACAGACGAGACACAGAAACTAAATGGTCCGATCAATTTCACTTTCATGTACGTATTTTTCTCCACGAAGAAGATATGATGAAAAGATGGTAAGACGATGAAAAGTATACTGGAGAAGCACGTGCTTATCAGAACGATGGAGAGTAGTTGTTGTAGTTTACTTCTAGTATGACTGTTGACCAGAGGCCACACTCCGACTAATTTGAGCAGCCATTCGCACATTTGCAGCGTGTAATGTATGTCATTCTCGTAGTGGATGTTTCTCAGTTGTCCGTCAAGTTTAACGTATGATCGATCATTCATACTGACGCTTGCGCTGCACATCGTCGACTGATCGGCGGGAAAGAAGCTTTGGACACGACATTGTCAGAACGCAAGCGCGTGTGGTTTTGTTTCTGTGAACTTCAACTAACGAACTTTCTGTGTTTCACAAATGAGGGAAGTAGATTCGAAGGGGAAACTTTCGACGATAATAAGTGTGCCACCATGTTTTTTTTTGTCTAGTTTAAGCTCTACGTTCGTTGCGGGAGAGTTCGAACGAAGTTATAGTACAGAAATCATTCGTGCAATAAGCACATGTTTGTGCTAGCTTTTGTTCAATTTTCTAATGACGACTGGAATATTCTTTTGTGGAATTTTGTACGTCTGTCTTATTCAGAGAATTAGTATTATATTTTTCAAGTAAATTGGCTCGAAAGATTGTGTCATTATTTATAAAAAGGAAATAATTTGCTTTCTGAAAATGTGAGATCGAGATTTTATCTTCAGTTGATAGTGAAAGTAAATATGGGAAAAAGGGAAATCATATAAAGTTCTTTAAAGTAGAGCTCAGTCAGTAATTTAATGTGTAATTTAGTATTAATTGTCATATCATTTAATCTACAAATATTTATCACCAAATTTTATTTTCTGTGTATTTTAGAACTTAACATTAAAATATTTCAACTACAAGCTTCACACTTGCTCCAGAATATGAATTAAACTACGAAGAACTCAAGTTAATCATCAACATTATGCTTTGAAAGGGATATCTGCAAAATTATTTTTTCAATAATGAAGACAATTATGGCAGTTATGCTAATTTTATGGTAATATTAAGAAAGGATTCACTACCAGTCTGCAAATGTTCGTAGCAAGTTGAGATAAACAAGCGATGTTCTTGCTACCTGAAAATAGACAAGTGTGTAAAATTTTGTTTTCACGATATCAGTACAATAATAAAAATATAAACTCACGGAGCTAAAGGTGTCGAGAGATAATTCGATGATTTTTCCGGCCGTAAGTTTTGGTGGATATTGAGATATGGAGATCAACAGAATGAGATCGTAAGCATTCTTAGCTGGCAAGTTATACCATTCGATTTTATAAGAATTTACACCGATTTGTCTGCACTAATTAACAATTATTTAGAATATTCAATAAAACCGATAATGACTAAATTAGCGAAATTTTTTTGCAAATACCTGCTCAGTGAGGATTTCGCCTATGTAACAAAATATAAACACATTAAATGTAAAGAAGATGAACAACGTGACATAAGTTATTACCGCGGTTGCATCGCTGTTTCGCTATTTCTAAAATATTTTACAGTATTTTTTAATATATTTTATAACATTGAATGATTTTGAGTTAATCTGGATTAACGCGAATAGAAGTTGATTTAATTTCTTACCACTATGCAATAATACTCGAGCAATCACATGTTCATCGTTGATTCGACAATTTGTGCGAAACACACTTCTCGGAACGCTTCTTCTACATTTCTCGAAAATCTAAAATATTCAAGCGCTTGCTTCTTTAACGTTTATATACGGTTCGTGTTACAAAAAGTATTCCCTACCTTAAGAATTCCGCATGATCATGTACGATGACGATCAGGACCGATATCTTTCTTCTGTTTGCTCTTCACCAAATTCTACAGTCTTGCTATCTGTATCTGAATTTGTCCACAAATGTGGGTAACAAAGATCGTTGCCAAACTGTAGACAGCCGTCGCCGTGCTGTACATGATCATTGCCGTAATACAATGAATAGAAAACACGATTTCGTACATAGGACTAGACTGAGTATCCAAGAACAAATCGTAGCCAGGATAGTTGTCTGTACGTGTTATTTTTCTCTTCACCCTCCTTAGACAGAAATTGCATTGCCGTGTGATAGGATATTCCACTGCTGTATAAGAAAGTCGCACATACCGTGATGAACTTCCTACGGATTGCCGCGTATTTCAACATGATCGTTCAGTAATTAGGCTCGTGAACCGTTTTCCAGTCTTGCCTCATATGCTGGATACATTGTTGGAAGAAATGCCCCTTCTTACCAAGGTAGCAGTACTTGATCACAGACGAGACACAGAAACTAAATGGGCTGATCAATTTCACTTTCATGTACGTATTTTTCTCCACGAAGAAGATATGATGAAAAGATGGTAAGACGATGAAAAGTATACTGGAGAAGCACGTGCTTATCAGAATGATGGAGAGTGGTTGTTCTAGTTTACTTCTAGTGTGACTGTTGACCAGAGGCCACACTCCGACTAATTTGGGCAGCCATTTGCACATTTGCAGCGTGTAATGTATGTCGTTGTCGTAATGAACGTTTCTCAGTTTAACTTTGACGTATGATCCATCATACATTCTGACGACGCTGTTTTACAGAGGCGACTGATCAACAGGATAGAATCGTGGCCGATGCAACATTGTCAGAACGCAAGCGCGTATCGTTTCGTTTCTGCGAATCTGTAGAAAGAACTTCAGCCACATATGTGCGTTTCATGAAGGAAAGTATATACGAAGAGGAAATTTTCGTTGGTAATAGGTGAGCGCTCACGCTTTCTCTTGTTTTTTGCAGGTTCTACATTCGTTGCATAAGAAATCGAGTGAAGTGTAGTACCGAGAAATCATTTGGATAATAAGCACATGTTTATGCCAACAGTTAGTTTTCTTAAATTGTTTAATAATGATTGAAATTTTAAATTTTCAAACAATGAAAGGAATGAGTTGCTTTTGTGAAACTGTACCGTGTAAATCTGTTTAGCTTTAAAAAAATGATGTTGTGTTTTTTAATTCAGTAAATTGTCTGGAAGCTTGGTTTCGTGATTTATAAAAAGAAAAAAATTTGCATCTCTGGAAATGCGACATCAAAATTTTATCTTCAGTCGATAGTGAAAAAAAAGTAAGTATTTGAAGAAAAGAATTGGGACAAAGTTTTGTAAATTCAGTTGTATCACTAATTCAGTATTTAACGTTACGAAATTTAGCCTCACCTTAGATTATATTTAGCCTTATATAATTTTTATTTATTATAGAATTTTGTTTTCTGTGTATTTTAGAATCGAAAATTAAAATAATTCAAGAATAAACTTCAGATTTGCTCCAGAATATTAATCAAACTACGTAGAGCTCAGGTACATCTTCAACGTCATACTTGGAAACAGATATCTAGAAAAGTATTTTTACAGTATTAAAACAATTACGATATTTATGATAATTTTATGGGTAGTATTAGAAAAATTTAGATTTCTTTACCAGTCTGTAAATGTTTGTAGCAAATTCAGATAAACAAGCGATGTTTTCGCTACCTGAAAATAGACAAAAACTTTATTTCCACGATGACAGTGGAATAACAAAAATATAAACTTACGGAGCTAAAAGTGTTGAGAGATAATTCGATGATCTTTCCGGCCGTAAGCTTCGGTGGATATTGAGATATGGAGATCAACAGAATGAGATCGTAAGCGTTTTTAGCTGGCAAGTTATACCATTCGATTTTATAAGAATTTATACCGATTTGGCTACACTAATTACGATTATTGAGAATATTTAACGAGACAGATAATGACTAATTTAGCGAAATTCGTTTGCAAATACCTGTTCAGAAAGGAGTTCGCCTATGTAACAAAATATAAATATGTTAAATGTAAAGGAGATGAACAGAGTGACATAAGTTATAATCGCGACTGCGTCGTTGTTTCGCAATTCCTGAAAAATATATAACAAATAACATGCTTCTACAATCACGGTGAATGTAATTTTCCCAAGTAGTCTCCAACATGAGTTGATACTGATTTAATTTCTTACCATTATACAATAATATTCTAGCAAACACATAACAACCGTAGACTCGACTATTTGAGCCAGGCATATTTCTCGCAACGCTTCTTCTGCATTTTTCGAAAATCTAAAATAGCCATCTAAATCTAAGATATCCATGTACTAGCTTCTCTAACGTTTCTTCCATATCAGAAAAGGATATTCCTTACCTTAAAGTTTTCACGTGATCGTGTACGATAACAGACAGAGGATCTCGTCCACCATCCTTCCTCCTTTCATTCTCCACCAAATCCTGCAGTCTTGCTATTTGTACCTGAATTTGTCCACAAACGTGCGTAACAAATGTCGCAGCCAAACTGTACGCAAGCATAGTGATACTACACATGATCATACCAGTCAAACACTGAATAGAAAACACGATTTCGTACGTAGGACTAAACTGAGAATCCAGGAACAAATCAGTGCCAGGGTAAGTCAGGGTTGGTCTGAAAGTATCATTTGCCCCGGTCTTTTCCTTCGACAGAATCTGCATTACCGTGTGAAACAACAGTCCACCGCTGTATAAGAAAGCTGCGCACACCGTGATAAGCTTCCTGCTGACCGTCGTGTACTTCAGCATGATCGTACGATGATTTGGATCGTGAACCGTTTTCCAGTCCTTCTTCACATGGTGGATACATCGTTCGAAGAATGGCCCTTTCAGTCCAAGATAGCAATACTTGATTGTAGACGAGATACAGAAAGTAAACGGGCCGAGCTGCTTTACTTGTACAAGCATGTTCTTCTCCACGAAGAAAATGTGGTAGAAGGATGGTAAAGTGACGAAGAGCATGCTGGAGAAACACGTGCTTATCAAAATAATCCAGGCGAGCTGTTCCAGGTTATTTCTAGTATGACTGTTGACGAAAGGCCATATTCCGATTACTTTTAGTAGCCGTTCACACATTTGTAGCGAGTACTGTATGTCGTTGTCGTAATGAACGTTCCTCAACTGACAGTTAACTCTGGTGTATGATCGATCATGCATACTGACGGTTCCAGGGCACATCGTCGACTGATCGGTGGGAGAGGAGCTTTCGACACAACATTGTCAGAACGCAAGCGCGTGTCGTTCTATTTTTCTACGAACTTCAACCACCTGTGTCATGAATGAGAGAAGTATAAACGAAGGGGAAACTTTTGTCGATAACGGCAGCGTTCGTATTTTTTTTTTTTGTCTGTTATATGTTCTACATTTGTTCCAGAAGAGATTTAGTGAAGTTACAGAGATTCGGATAACAAGTACATGTTTGTGCCACGTTTTCTTGGATTTTCTAATAGTGAAAGTAGTAATTTCCTTTTATAGGTCTGTTTTGCTTAAAAAAAAGTGATATACTTTTTGAGTAGATAATCCGCCTGTAAGATTTGTAAAGTCATTTATAAAGAGGAGAAAATTTGCATCTCTGTAAGTGTGACATCAAGATTTTATCTTCAGCGAAGAAAAAAGTAAGTATAGGAAAACGGAACGTGAGATAAAGTTTTATTAAGTTCCAGTCACTAATTCGATATTTAATATCATAAGATTTCACTTTCAAATATTTATTACGTTATTTTATTTTCAGAGTACTTTAGAATCTAACATTAAAATAATTCAGGAATAAACTTCAGATTTAATTCAGAAAGTTGAACGAACCACGTAGACTTCGTTTGAGAAACATGTTATCTGAAAAATCATTTTTCGCGAAGATAAAACAAATTCAGTGATTATAGTAATTACACTGCAACATCAAAAAAAATGTAAGCTTCATTACCAGTCTGTAAGCGTTTGAAGTAAATTCAAGTAAACCAGCGACGTTTTTGCAATCTGAAAATAGTCAAATGTAATGTCTTGGTTTAATTGTCTCACTAATACTACTACAAAAATGTAAACTCACAGAGCTAAAAGTGCCGAGAGATAATTCGATTATTTTTCCAGCTGTAAGTTTTGGTGGAGATAAGAAGATAAGATCGTAAGCGTCCTTAATTGGCAAGTTATACCATTCGATCATGTAAGAATTTGCACCGATTTGTCTACACTAATTATGATCGTCGAGAGTATTTGATAGAACAGAGAATATCTAAGCAAATAAAATTTTTGTGCAACTACCTGATTTGAGAAGAATTCGCCTACGTAGCAGAATATAAATGCATTAAATGTGAAAGAGATCAACAAAACAGTACAAGTCATTATTGTGAATACGTCATTGTTCCGCCATGCCTGAAATATTTTACGAATAACAGGCTCACAGTAATCTTGATTAATTTGTCAATTAATTAATTAACACGAATGGATGTTAATGTAATTTTTTTACCATTATGCAATAACATTCAAGCAAACATATATTCATCGTGGCCTCGACGATTTGCGCGAAACACACTTCCCGCAACGCTTGTTCTACATTTCTCGAAAATCTAAAATATCCACATTCTTTGTTCCATCACGTTTATATAAGGCTCGTGTTACAAGAAGCATTCCTTACCTTAAAATTTCCGTATGATCGTGCATGATAACAGACAGAAGATTAGGCTCGACATCTTCCCTCAGTTTGCTCTCCACCAAATCGTGCAGTCTTGCTATCTGATTTGTCCACAAATGTGGGTAACGAACGTCGCAGCCAAACTGTACGCAAGCATCGTGATACTGCACATGATCATTCCCGTAAAACAATGAACAGAATACATGATTTCGTACGTAGGATTCGACTGAGTATCCAAGAACCAATCGTAGCCAGGATAAGCCAGTGGCCTGAACGTGCTGTCTTCCCCACTCTTTTCCTTTGCCGAAAACTGCATTACGTGTGAAATAACAATACACCGTTGTACAAGAAAGATGCGCATACCGTGTTGAGCTTCCTGCTGACCTTCGCGTATTTCAACATGATCGTTCGGTAATTTGGATCGTGAACCGTTTTCCAATCTTTCCTGACGTGCTGGATACATCGTTCGAAGGAATGTCCAAGGTAGCAATACTTGATCGCAGAGGAGACACTAACTGGGCCGATCATTTTCACTTTTATATCCGTATTTTTCTCCACGAAGAAGATATGATGGAAAGTTGGTAAAACGATGAAGAGTATACTGGAGAAGCACGTGCTTATCAAAACGATCGAGACGAGCTGTTGCAATTTACTTCTGGTGTCACTGACAAGGGGCCACACTCCGATTAGTTTAAACAGCCATTCGCACATTTGTAGCGTGTATGTCGTTCTCGTCGTGGACGTTTCTCAATTGTCCGTCAACTCTGACGTGTGATCGAACATGCATGCTGAGAGCTCCGGTGCACAACGGTGACTGTTCGGTGGGAGAGAAACATTCGACGCAATATCGTCAGAACGCAAGCGTGTTTCTATGAACATGTACGATGAACTTCAACCACCTGTGTGCGCTTCATGAACGAGAGAAGTATAAACGAAGGGTCAAACTTTTGTCGATAATAAGTGTGCCTTCACCTTCTTTCTTTTTTTATAGGTTTCTACGTTCGTTGCAGAAGAGATCCAATGAAGTTGCAGTACAGAGAAATCATTGATAAACGCATGTTTGTGCTAGGCTTTTTAAAATTTTCCAGTGATTACTAGAATATTCTTTTGTGAAATCTTATACGTCTGTTTTGTTTTGATAAAAATGATATTATATTTTTTAGGTCAGTAAGCCGCCTGTAAACTTTTTCTCTTGAGTTGCTTATTAAAAGAAAAAAATTTACGTCTCTGGAAATGTGAGATCAAGAATTTATCTTTATTGGGAAGTGAAGAAAAAAGTGAGTATAGGAGAAAGAGAGATAAAATAAAGTTCTATAAAGTTCAGTCATTAATTCAGTATTTAATGTCGTTAGATTTATTCTTCAAATATTTGTTATGTAATTCTGTTTGCTATGTATTTTCGAATCTAAACATTAAAACAATTCAACAATTAGTTTCAGATTTTATCCAGAGCATTAAACAAATTACGTAGACCTCGGTTGGGAAACGGAACATCTGTAAAATAAGTTTTCGCGGCGATAAAAAAATTGCAGTGATTATAGTAATTATATAGAAAAAAATGTATGATTCATTACCAGTCTGTAAGCGTTTGAAGTAAATTCAAATAAACTAGCGACGTTTTTGCTACCTGAAAATGAGTAAGTGTAAAGCTGTGATTTAATTGTTTCGCGGTACCGATTTAATTGTTTTACAGCACTACTACAAAAATGTAAACTCACAGAGCTAAAGGTGTCGAGAGATAATTCAATTACTTTCCCAGCCGTAAGCTTTGGTGGATACTGAGATATAGAGATCAGTAGGATAAGATCGTAAGCGTCCTTAGCTGACAAGTTGTACCATTCGATATTGTAGGAGTTTACACCGATTTGTCTACACTAATTACGATCATTGAAATTATTTGACAAAACAGAGAATTCTTAGACAAGAGAAATTCCTTTGCAACTACCTGTTCAGAGAGGAGTTCGCCTACGTAACAGAATATAAATACATTAAATGTGAACGAGACCAACAATGTAGCACACGTCATTGTCGCGACCGCGTCGCTGTTTCGCCATCCCTAAAATATTTTACGAATAATAGATTCCTGTAATCTTGAATCAATTTGGATTAACACGAATTGATGTTGATTTAACTTCTTACCATTATGCAATAATACTCGAGCAAACACATGTTCATCGTTGACTCGACGATTTGTGCGAAACACACTTCTCGCAACGCATCTTCTACATTTTTCGAAAATCTAAAACATTCATGCGCTTGCTTCTTTAACGTTTATATACGTTTCGTGTTGTACAAAATGTATTGCTTACCTTAAAATTTCCGCATGATCGTGTACGATGACGGATAGAGGATCAGGCCGGACATCTTTCTTCTGTTTGCTCTTCACCAAATTGTGCAGCCTTGCTATCTGTATCTGAATCTGTCCACAAATGTGGGTAACAAAGATCGCCGCCAAACTGTACGCAGCCGTCGCCGTGCTGTACATGATTATTGCCGTGATACAGTGAATAGAAAACACGATTTCATACGTAGGAGTGGACTGTGAATCCAAGAACGAATCGTAGCCAGGATAAGCCAGTTGTCTGTACGTGTTATTTTCCTCTTCACCCCCCTTAGACAGAAACTGCATTACCGTGTGATACGACATTCCACCGCTGTATAAGAAAGCCGCGCATACCGTGATTAGCTTCCTGCTAATCGCCGCGTATTTCAGCATGATCGTTCGGTAATTTGGATCGTGAACCGTTTTCCAGTCCTTCCTGACGTGCTGGATACATCGTTGGAAGAAGTGTCCTTTAGTACCAAGGTAGCAGTACTTGATCGCAGACGAGACACAGAAACTAACTGGGCCGAGCATTTTCACTTTCATATCCGTATTTTTCTCCACGAAGAAGATGTGATGAAAGGATGGTAGGACGATGAAGAGCATGCTTGAGAAGCATGTGCTTATCAGAACGATCGTGACGAGTTGCTGCAGTTTACTTCTGTTGTGATTGTTGACGAGGGGCCACATTCCTATTATTTTGAACAGCCATTCGCACAGTTGCAGCGTGTAGTGTATGTCGTTGTTGTAATGAACGTTTCTCAGTTTTCCGTCAACTTTGACGTATGATCGATCATACATACTGACGACGCGGGTTCACAGAGGCGACTGATGGGTAGGAGAGAAATATTCGACATAACGTTGACAGAACGCAAGCGCGTGTCGAATAATCGTTTCGTTTCTGCGAATGTGTACAATGAACTTCAACCGCGAATGTGTGGAGTGAACTTTAGCCACATGTGTGCGTTTCATGAATAAGGAAAGTATATACGAAGGGGGAACTTTCGTCGATAATAGGTGAACGCTCACGTTTTCTCTTGTGTTTTGCAGGTTTTACATTTGTTGCATGAGAGATCGAGTGAAGTTATAGTACGGAGAAATCATTCGGATAATAAGCACATGTTTATGCTAACAGTGAGTTATCTTGAATTGTTTAATAGTGATTGAAATCTTAAATTTTCTAACAATGAAAGAAATGAGTTTCTTTTGTGGAACTGTACCGTGTACATTTGTTTAGCTTTAAAAAAATGATGTTGTGTTTTTTTAATTCAGAAAATTGTCTGTAAACTTTGTTTCGTGATTTATGAAAAGCACAGAATTTGCTTCTCTGGAAATATGGGATCAAGATTTTATTTTCAGTGGATAGCGAAGAAGAAAGTGAGTATAGGAAATAACGAAATGAGATGAAACTTTATAAAGTTCAGTTCAGTCAGTAATTCAGTATTTAATGTCATAACATTGAGCCTACAATTATTTATTACCGAATTCTATTTTCTGTGTATTCTAGAATCTAACATTAAAATAATTCAGCTATATCTTCTAACTTCAAATTGCTATGGAAAGTTAATCGAACTACTAGGAACTCAGGTACATCGTCAACGTCATACTTGGAAACGGTTATCTACAAAAATTATTTTCACAAAAGTAAAAGAATTACGGTAGCTATGCTAATTTTGTGGTATTATAAAAAAATGCAGGTTTCATTTCATTACCAGTCTGTAAATGTTCGTAGTATGTTGAGATAAGCTAGCGACGTTTTCGCTACCTGAAAATAAATAATGTGTGAAACACTGTTTTCAGTACACTGGCGAAAATATAAACTCACGGAGCTAAAAGTGTTGAGAGACAATTGGATGATATTTCCGGCAGTAAGTCTTGGTGGGTATTGAGATATGCAGATCAACAGTATAAGATCGTAAGCGTTCTTAGCTGGCAAGTCATACCATTTGATTTTATAAGAATTTATACCGATTTGGCTACACTAATTAACGATTATTTAGAATGTTTACATTACTGAATACTTTACGTAATTGAGAACAAAACAGATAATATCTAAATTAGCGAAATTCGTTTTCAACTACCTGTTGAGTGAGGACTTCGCCTATGTAACAAATTACAAATATATTAAATGTGAAAGAGATGAACAGAGTGATATAAGTTATTATCGCGATTGCGTCGTTGTTTCGCCACTCCTGAAAAATACATAATAAATGACATGTTTCCACAATCACAGTGAATGTAACTTTCCCAAGTAGTCTGCAACATGAGTAGATACTGATTTAATTTCATACCACTATGCAATAATATTCTAGGAAACACATAATAACCGTGGATTCTACGATTTGAGCCAAGCATATTTCTCGCAAAGCCTCATCTGCATTTTTCGAAAATCTAAAATATCCATGTAGTTGCTTCTCTAACGTCTCTTCCATATCATAACTGATGTTCCTTACCTTAAAGTTTTCACATGATCGTATACGATAACAGAGAGAGGATCACGTCCACCGTCATTCCTCTTTTTACTGTTTACCAAATCTTGCAGTCTTGTTATTTGTATCTGAATTTGTCCACAAACGTGCGTAACAAATGTCGCAGCTAAACTGTACGTAAGTATCGTGATACTGCACATGATTATCCCCGTGATGCAGTGAATAGAAAACACGATTTCGTACGTAGGACTAGACTGAGAATCCAAGAACGCATCAGAGCCAGGATATGCCAGCGGTCTGAACGTGTTATTTTTCCCATTATTTCCCTTCGACAGAAATTGCATCACCGTGTAATACAACAGTGCACCGCTGTATAAGAAAGCCGCGCATACCGTGATGAACTTTCTATTGATCGCCGCGTATTTCAGCATGATCGTTCGGTAATTTGGATCGTGCACCGTTTTCCAATCCTTTCTCACGTGCTGGATACATCGTTGGAAGAAATGCCCCTTCGTGCCAAGGTAGCAGTACTTGATCGCAGACGAGAAACCGAAACTAACTGGGCCGATCATTTTCACTTTCATGTACGTATTTTTCTCCACGAAGAAGATATGATGAAGAGTCGGTAAGATGATGAAGAGTATACTAGAGAAGCACGTGCTTATCAAAATAACCGAAACGAGCTGTCCCAGTTTATTTGTAGCGTGACTGTTAACGAAAGGCCACATTCCGATTAGTTTCAATAGCCATTCGGATATTTGTAGCGCGTACTGTATATCGTTCTTGTAATGGATGTTTCTCAGTTGTTCGTCAACTCTTGCGTATGATCGATCATACATGCTGACACTTGCACTGCACATCGTCGACTGTTCGGCGGAAAAGAAACTTTCGGCACGACATTGTCAGGACGCAAGCGCGTGTCTTTTCGTGTCTGCGTATGTGTACAATGAGCTTCAACCTGTGTGCATTTCATGATTAAAAGAAGTATATACGAAGGGGAAACTTTCTATGATAGTAAGGTAAGCGAGGGTTCACCTTTTTTTTGCCTTTTCAGGATCTCTAGTCATTGCAGAAGAGTTCAAGTGAAGTTATGGTACAAAGAAATCATTGACATGCACATGTTTGTGGTAGGTTCACTTAAATTTTCTAATAATGTTTATTCTTTGGTGGAACATTGTACATCCGTTTTGTTTAAAAAAATTGTTTGTAAGTGTGCGAGTAAACTGTCTGTAAAGTTTCTCTCTTATGAAAATGAGAAAATTCGCATTTCTGGAAAATGAGAAAATTTGCATTTTATCATCATTGGAGAAAATAACAGGAAAAAGAGAAATGAGAAATGTCTTATAAATTTCAGTTTAGTCACTAATTCAGTATTTAATGTCATAAGATTTAACTTTGAATTATTTAACACGTAATTTTTGTCTTCTGTGTATTATAAAATCCAATATCAAAATAATTCAAGAATGGACTTCAGATGTAATCAAGAAAATTGATTAAACTACGTAGACTTCGGTTGGCAATCGAGATATCTGTAAAATAATTTTTCGCAATAATAAAACAATTGTACAGAGTATAGTGATTATATGGCAACGTTAAAAAAAAGCTGTATGTTTTATTACCATTCTGTAAACGTTTGAATTAAATTCAGGTAAACTAGTGACGATTTTGCTACCTGAAAATAGATAAGTGTAAAGCTGTTATTTAATTGTTTCGCGGTGCCGATATTACTACAAAAATATAAACTCACACAGCTAAAAGTATCAAGAGATAATTCGATTATTTTTCCAGCTGTAAGCTTTGGTGGATACTGAGATATGGAGATCAGTAGAATAAGATCGTAAGCGTCCGTAGCTGGCAAGTTATACCATTTGATATTGTAGGAATTTTCACCGACTTGTCTACACTAATTACGATCATTGAGAGTACTTGATAAAACGGAGTATATCTATACGAACGAAATTCTTTTGCAACTACCTGTTCAGAGAGGAGTTCGCCCACGTAGCAGAATATAAATACATTAAATGTGAAAGAGACCAACAAAGTGGCGCAAGTCACTGTCGCGAGTATGTCATTGTTTCTCCATGCCTGAAATATTTTACGAATAACAGGTGTCCGTCAAATCTTGAATTACTTTGGTTTAACACAAATAGATAATTTAATTTCTTACCATTATGCAGTAATACTCGAGCAAACACATGTTCATCGTTGACTCGACGATTTGCACGAAGCAGACCTCTCGCAAAGCGTCTTCCACATTTTGCGAAAATCTAAAATATCCACGCACATGCTTCTCCAACGTTTACGTACGTTTCTCGTTACAAAATGTATTCCTTACCTTAGAATTTGCACGTGTTCGTATACGATAAGTGATAGAGGATCGCGTTCGCCATTCTTCCTCTCTTTGTCCTTCACTAAATTGTGTATCTTTGCAATCTGTATTTGAATCTGTCCACAAATGTGGGTGACAAAGATCGCCGCCAAACTGTATGCGGCCGTCGCGGCGCTGTACATGATTATATCCGCGAAACAGTGAAGAGAAAACACGATTTCGTACGTAGGGCTGGGCTGAGTGTCCATGAATGAATCGTAGCCGGGATAAACCAGTGGCCTGTACGTGCTATTCTCCTCTCTGTCCCTTTTCGACACAAATTGCATTACCGTGTGATACGACAGGCCACCGCTGAATAAGAAAGCCGCGCATGCCGTGATTAGCTTCCTGCTGATCGCCGCGTATTTCAGCATGACCGTCCGGTAATTTGGATCGTGCACCTTCTTCCAGTCCTTCCTGACGTGTTGGAAACATCGTTCGAAGAAGCGTCCCTTCGTGCCAAGGTAGCAATACTTGATCGCCGACGAGAAACAGAAAGCAACTGGACCGAGCATTTTCAGTTTCGTGGCCGTATTTTTCTCCACGAAGAAGATGTGATGGAAGGATGGTATGATGATGAAGAGCATGCTAGAGAAGCTCGAGCTTATGAGAACGATCGAGAGGAGCTGTTGCAGTTTACTTGCGCGACTGTTGATCAGAGGCCACATCCCGATTAGTTTGAACAGCCATTCGCACATTTGCAGCGTGTAATGTATGTCGTTCTTGTAATGAATGTTTTTCAGCTGTCCGTCAACTATGGCCTGTGATCGATCATGCATAATGACGGCTCCGGTGTGCAGTGGCGACTGGTCAAGTACAATGTTCCGTCAGAACGCAAGCGCACGTTTCTTCGTTTCTACGAACTTTATCAGGTGCGTGCGCTTTGGGAGTAGGGGTGTACGTAGTGGGGAAGCATTCGTCGATAATTATTGTCTACGCGGTTCTTTTGCTTTATTTTCAGCAGTATGTTCATAGACGTTCGTTGGAGGGGTGACAGAGCGAAAGGATGGTAGAGAGAAATCGTTTGATCGAATGCTAAGTCTATTATAAATATGTTGTCATTTTTAAAAATTTTCATCGTTCTTGTGGTGTGTTCCATGTTGGCAGAACATTCATGTAAGTTATATTATTTTTCAAATTGATGTTTAACTTTTAACTAACTGTTTTGCTCTACGGTATGATATGTTTTCTTTTTTAAATGAAAAATTCCTTTTTTCATTCTATACTATTGCTAAGGAAATAAACAAGAGGAAGGAAATTGAAATTCAGAAGAACCTTGTGAAATCGCTTTTTAAATTCACTCTCTATCTCTCTCTCTCTCTCTCTCTCTCTCTCTCTGTAAAAATTTTTAATGTTTCAAGATTTTGTTTGATACATATACGTATCATATAATTTTATTTATCAAATTATTATCAATACGTAAATAATTTGTTCACATTAAAATAGCTCTTTTTACAACGTCTCTCTGTTTGTCACGTCTTGGTGATTTCGATTAGAGTTCAGTAATCGTTCGTAGCATGTTCAGATAAACCAACGACGATTTCAACACCTGAAAGCAATGAACCAATGGAAATTATTCGTTGGAAATTTCATTTCCAGTTCTGGATCACTTACCACGCCAAAAGTATTCATCGATAGAACGAGTATTTTTCCAGCCGTGAGTTTCACCGGGTATTTCGATATGGCGAGCACCAGAACGATGTCACGAGCTTTCCTCCCAGCTAAATTGTACCATTCTATGTCGTACAAAGCTGTCGCGATTTCGCTACCCTGGTACAACACTCATGTCTATTATGCCAATGGTGACTGTCTACGTTGGAAAAATGGTAACGAAGAATGAGGCGAGCAATTTTGTGAATGAATCGATTCTCGGAGTATGATATTTTTTTCTTTTTTTTTTTCTTTTCAGAAGTACCTGTCCAAGAAGGAGTTCGCCTACGTAACAATATATAAATATATTGAATGTGAAAGAAGTTAGAAGCATGAAGTACGTTGATACCGCGGCCGAATCGCTTGTTTCCCATTCCTGAAAGATATTTGGCTTACGATTAGAGTTTCTTGCATACATAGGTACAGATTTGTTGACGATACACTCGGCTTTTTGTCACTAGAATTGGATAGAAATAAATAGGGATTTATTTCATTCTTACTGTCATGCAGTAGTATTCGAGCAAGCATATCAGCAACGTGGATGTTACTACTTCTATCAAAAATAGCTGTTGTAACGCTGTCTCAATGTTTTTCGTGAATCTGCAATTTCGAACACCTGTCTTTGTAGGTAAGTTAAATTTGTTATCACAATAATATTTAATTAAAACAGAAACGTGATAGAAATGTATCTCTTTTTTTAAAAGAGAAACATTACAGTCATGAACTTTCAGAACTAGATAATAATTTAATTTAATTTAATTTTTCAAATCATCAATAATCCAATTTTCGTACGAAGGTCCACCAGTTCTCTCAGTTTAAAAATTCCTTCGTTCGTGTCACTTTTCCCATTAAAACCACAATTATTCAATCACCTTACCTCAAAATCTTCGCGTGCTCCCTCACGACAACGGCCAAACAATCCTCGATCTCGTTTTTCAACGCCTTTCTATCCTCCCTCAAGTTCTTCAGCCTCGACGTTTGTATCTTGATCTGTCCGCAGGCGTGCGTGGTGCAAATCGCCGTCAAACTGTACGCAGCCATCGTGATGTTGCCCGAGATTAAAACGTAGACGCAGTGCATGCAATACACGATCTCGTACGTGGGGCTTTCCTGAATATCGAAAAACACCTCGTAGCCAGGATAAGTGAGCGGCCTGATCGTGACGTTCTCACTGATCCTCTTGGATAGTAACGGCATGATCGTGTGATAAGACAGACCGCCGGTGTACATAAACGCCGCGCACAATGTGATCAGGTTTCTGCCCATGGTTAAGTATCGAACCATGATCGTTCGATGATCGTCGTCTCGCAGCATCCTCCAATCCTCCTCGACGTGTTTCACGCAACGACCGAGTTCCGAACTCTTTATGCCCAGGTAACCGTACTTGATCAGCGTCGTTAAACAAAATGTCAACGGGCCCATGAATTTGATCTTCGTGTCAATGTCTCTCTCGTAGAACAATGTGTAATAACCGAACGGCACGATGACGAATTGCAGGATTGAACAGCTGATAAGGATCAACGCCACGGACGTCATTTTCTCGAATTTGTTCGGACGGTTGTAGATGAACGCGTAGATGCCCAAGGGCTTCCAGACCCAGTGACAAAACTGAAACGCGCGACGTACGTCGGTTTTGTAACGACTGTTCGGTGGAGAGTCATCGTCGACGTAGCTGGAGGATCGCATGCTGACGCTTCGATCGTCGAGCGTCGACTGGACTCGCCGAGACTGTGCCCGGAACGCCGCCGAAAGAGACGCAAGCGCAAAACTGGATGAATACAACTTTTTTTTTCATTTCGTGATCGATAGCCATCACGTACGCCGTAATAACACGTTGCTTCTTGGCAGACTAGTGTTTGGGTTTGTGTCGTGACAGATGTGTCTCGGCTTTATAGCACGATACACAGTATATACGTGGACGATAGTTTCTGTCATTTTGTTTCAACCTGCTGTTCTCGTTTGAAATGAAAACCATATTTCAATACAGAAACATCCAGTTTTAGTATGCTAATATTTCTTGCTTTTCACGAACAGATTGTTTCAAAAAATGGGAAGAAGGTATCCCGAAGGATATATAGTTGCGAAGAAAAAGTGAGAACAGCAGGATTAATAGACATTTGATGGATTGGTTCAATTTGGAATTGGAATTGAACGGGTAAGAATTTGGAATTCGATTTTTCAGAAAGTTACGTAATTTTAATGTTTGCAATGGCACATCTGCACATAAAAGATAAAAGGGATCTCTATATATTCAATTTCACATTTACGTTTAAAATTTATCTAAATATTGTATCTAAATATTGTATTGTTTATTATCTAAATATTGTATATGTTATATAAATACCTATCACGTGGTCTACATCATCGTCATTTGACGAAGCATATTCAAATACGCGAAAACAGTTCTTACTATCTGGAATTGCAAACGATATCATAAATTAATAATTGCGATATCTCTTCGATCATCAGTGACATTACTTTTTACGAATGAGCATTAAATGGACGTACGCTGCCGAAAGTATACACAGACATGGTAATTATCTTCCCAGCTGTTATTTTAACCTCCACGTTACATCGTGAAATGATCATAAGCATATTAAGAATTTCTTTGTCAGGCAAGTGGTACCAGTTCGTCAAGTACACCATGTCACCGACTTTTTGACACTGTCAAATATGGAATACAACTGGTGAGTTACGATTAATCGCACACAGCTAACTGATTACAATTTAAAATTTCAGCTTACTTTGTCGTCAGTTCATTACCTGTTCTTTGAGTACTTCGCCGATGTAACATACTAAGAAAATGTTAAAAGTCATGGATAAAAATACCATCACATATATGATCATGGCTTGGATATTGCGTTCAGACCATTCCTGGCGAAAAAAATATCTTTGATTAGACAGTTTATGTGTTGTTCACGTTTTAAACAAATAATCGACATTCGGCGACTTCGTCGAATGTCCGCAGTAGTAGTGGTCAATGTACGACCAAACAAATTACTTTGAACATAGAGACACAAAGAAACAATTATTATAGGTCTACGGAACAATATTTCCATCATTCGTCATTTTACACAGATGTAAAACTACTTGGAATGTTGTTTTTGATCGGTAGACCCATGATATTACCATAGATATTTCTTAATATGTTTAGCATACCGCAAGGATGTAATAGCTAGGCATGCACATACCCAGCATACATTTGAACGTTTCCATGAAGCATATTGGACTCATTATACGTTCGATGCGCGCTATCAAACTGCATTTAACATTCCGTTAGGCAAATTTACCATCGAATCAGAAGGAAAATTCAAAATTGTACATTACCTTAGAACTCTCAAATGATGTTCAACGATTGTACCTATTTCGTTAGTCTGAGCCTTCTTCATCTTTTCTCCGGACCGCTTTGTGAACTCGTTCACCCACGTCACCATTATAGTCAACTGGCCAAGAGCGTGGCTTGCGAATATGGTAGCAAGAGTAAAGGAACCTGCGGCACTCGAACTCACTACCAGTGCCGACAGAAATTGTGTACCAAGAATCACGTCGTGCGTCGGATTTGTCTGCACTGGGAATTTGTACGCCGGACAAGGTAAAGTATATATATCCATGGTTTTGTTGCCGACCTCGACGGTCCGTTTAAACGCCCCCAGCACGAAGCATGTGCAGAATATTGTACCTTGCATGAAACCGGCGCAAAAGCCCGCGATGCTGCGACCAAGTTTCGCGCTCTTCCACATTTCTTCTTGATCCTGCGTTCTCGTTATCGTCTTCCAGTCGGATCGTACGCGTTCTATGCAATAACTGATGTCGTCCTGACGTAACAATAACACAAGGTAATTGAATCCATCGACGCACCAGTGGGACAAAGGACCAAGCGTCTTCAGCTTCAGATAGATATCTTCGTTTACGAGAACGATGTGAAGAATAGCAGGGATCACGGTGAACAGTATGATACACCAGCAGACAACGATTGAGATTCGCGCTAAGATCTTTTCACGTCTCGTGGTAACTGGATCGGGCCAAGCGCCCATTGGTTTCAAATACCATCGGCTTAACTGTACGCTGTATTCACCGAGATTGCCATATTTTTTCTTAGCTGCAACGAGCGTCTCTGTCATTGTACTCTCTCACCGAAGTCGCCGATGCAACTGAGCATCAAGGGGGCAACAGTTCGCATAACTCATCGTTTGCGCACGCTTCGTCAAAGGATTTGCGCCGATCGATTCTTTACTTACTACAATGTTTTGCTATGGTGACTGAACCTCCGTATGTATGTTTCGATTCGTTCATGATAGTTGTATGAATGCCACAATGGTAGTTGTATGTAATGTTGAGGGAACGAAGCATGAAAGCGATTGTTGAAAGTTTGTAGAAGCGACGTTTTACATGAAGTGTAAAGTGTAAAATTTGGAATAATTCTTAATAGATAACTGTTTTGAATTTTGATTAATGAATTATTGTTTAAGTAACTGTAATGTTATTTCTCCAGAAGAATGTATCTTCAGTTAACGATGGAATAGATTGAAATTAATTATCAACGACCCTAAGAGAATACATCTTCAGAGATTCCAGAGAAATATGCTATAATAAAATTAATAAATATACAAATGTATATTATTTACACTGATAGTTTGGAATTGTTAATTTCATCAGTATTGTCCGACAAATGAGAATGAAGAAGCTTGCTTGTGCCGATGAAATCTCCTCACAAGCACCGGTTGATTCAGTCCGTAATAAGGTATACTAAACTATATTTATAACTATAAATTCAGTAGAACTTTTGGGAGTCTCTTTTTATGAATGAATATAAAAATATCTGATACTGTTTGAATACATAAAAAAATATCCGACCCAAAGAATAACTACAAAACATAAATTAAGCTGAAATAATAATTATTTCACATAAACTTTTTTCACAGTTGTCTAAAATAATACATTGCCCAAAAACCTGATTATGTCTCCTTACAATTTTTCCAACTCTTTTTAACAAAGCATGTGTGTCTGCGCACATGGCACAATCATACATTTTTCATTCTCATTTTCAAAATTTACAAAAATTTGTTTAAACAGAAAAATTTTAAATTATTATTATAACTTTAACTTATTATTACTTTATTATTATTATTTATTATTATTACTTTATTATCTAAGAGTAGACTAAATACATGTGGAGCTCACATTGTTGTTTGACACAGCATATTCAGGTACGCGAAAACTGTTTTTACCATCTGGAATTGCAAATGATTCCTTAAATAACTCTTTGATTGAATTTTCTTTTAGAATTAAAAAAATTATGAAAACGTACACTAGCGAATGTGAATAGCGACATGTCAATTATCTTTCCGGCGGTCATCTTCATCTTCACGCTAGATCGTGAAATGATCATAATCAAGCTTAGAATATCTTTGTCAGGCAAATGATACCAGTTTGTCATATAAACCATGTCTCCAACATTCTTACACTGTCAACATCCAAATCAATCAGCTGTTTAAAATATTCGAAAGTTGCCATATGTCAATTACCTTTTCCGATAATACTTCACCGATATAACAGACTAAAAAGATATTGCAAGTCATAGATATTAATATCATGGCATACGTAAGTAAGTTCTGAATATTATGTTCAGACCATTCCTGGAGAAAAAAATAAATATTTTCAATTAGATATTTATCATTTATATCGTTTACATTAATTTGACAGTTCTATTGCTTCCTGAATTTCGAAAATGTATATTTAAATATTCTTGAAAACAGATATTCTGTTTCCAACAGAAAACTACATGAAAGTTATTGTACCATGGATCTACAGTGTGGAAGAAAATTTTCAGGCACGCATGTTTAAAAGTCAATGAATGTGTTTAAAAATTAATCAGTACAAATATTGGTAACTGTATTTTTTATTCCATCGTGAAAATTTTGTTTCACATCAGTAGACCCATAAAATTACCATAAAACATTTCTTAATATGTTCAGCATACCGCAAGAATGTAATAGCTAGGCATGCACATACCCAGCATACACTTGAACATTTCCATGAAGCATATTGGGCTCATTATACTTTCAATACGTGCTATGAAACTGCATTTAATATTACATCAGACAAATTCAGTTCAATGTAAGAGAGAAATACGTGAAACTGAACATTACCTCAGTACTCTCAAATGATGTTGTACGATTGCACCTATTTTGTTAACAGAAGAATTTTTATTTTCAGATCTTAACTGTTGATTTACGAAATTTTTATTTTCAGATCTCAACTGTTGATTTACGAACTCGTTGACCCATGCCACCATTATGTTCAACTGTCCAACAGCATGGCTGGCGAAAACTGCAGCAAGACCGAATGCTNCCAGTTGCACTTGCAGTCACGACAAACCCTGACAAGAACTGCGTACCAAGAATGATATCGTGTATCGGTTTCAATTGAATTGGAAGTTTGTACGGTGGGCAGGGCAAACCGTATACGATCAGGGTTTCGTTCCCGACTTCAGTGGTTTGTGATGTAAAGACTCCGTATACAATGCAGGCGGAAAAAACACCACCTTGCATGAAAGCAGCGCAGAAACCCGCGACATAGCGACCGAGCTTCGCGTTCTTCAGCATCACTTGTTGATCCTCCGATCTCGTGATCATCTTCCAGTCGGTTCTTATATGCTCTATACAGTAATGTATCTCGCTTTTACGTAGCAACAACACAGCGTAATTGAATCCTCCAACACACCAATGACTAAGAGGACCAAGTGTCTTCAGTTTAAGGTAAATGTCTTCTTTCTGCAGCATGATGTTCAAAACGCCGGGAATTAAAGTGAACAGCGTAAAGCACCAACAAACGACAGTTAAAATCCGTGACGTGATTTTCTCGACAGTAGTGGTGGAATTTGTAATAGGCCAGGCGCCTATTGGCTTCAAGACCCATCGATTTATCTGTATGTTGTACTCGCTGAAGTTACCGTATTTCTTTTCGACTGTTCTATTTTCGTCTGCCATATCTCAGCGATGTCACGAATGCAACTGAATCGAGAGAAGAATGTTTGCGTAGCCTAACGTGCGCGCATGCTTTGTGCAGATTTTGCGCCGATCGATACGTCTAGTCGCTTGATGCAATGTTTTGCCATGGTGAACCTGTGTATGGTGCAGTTTGTTCATGGTAGTTCTACGAATGCGACAGTGTTGGGGGATGAAGCAGGAAGTGATTGTAAGTTTGTGAAAGCAACATTTTGGATAAAAATTGTAAACTGTAAAGTTTGGAATGATTCCCAACTAATCAGTTTGAATTTTAACTGAAAATTTGTTTAATCTGAATGTAACGTTATTTTGCAGACGAAAGTTTTTCCAGTTAACGATTGAAATTAGTTACCAGCCAAGTTTAACAGAATACACTTTTAGAGATATACATTTTTGGAGATATATTCTGAAATATACTGTAATGTATTTGATAGACACAAAAATGTGTGCTACTTACACTGATAGTTTGGAGTCGCTTATTTCATCAGCATTGTCCGAGAAATTGGATTGAAGAAGCTTGCTGCCTATGCAGTTGAAATCTCCTTACAACCACCTGTTGATTCAGTCTATAGCAAGGTACTAAACGATACACACTCTAGCAAAATTTTTGGAAATTTTTTTTATGAATAAATATAGAGACGTTTGATATCATTTGATTACACAATAGTTATTTAGCCCAAAAATTATTATTAAATTTTGGAAAATAAATTAGCCCGAAATAATTATCATTTCACATGAATTTTTGACAGCACTAATTTTTCACGGTTGTGCTAAAATAATGAGTTGATTAGGTCTCATTATAATTTTGTCAACTTTCACTTCAACAAAACATGTATGTATTTTCTCATGCACATACACAAACACTGAAGGAACTTCATTCTTTTATTTTCAAATTTTACATAAATTTGTTTAAACAGAAAACTTTTAAACTTTATTTACTAAGCATAGACTGAATACATGTACAGCTTACATTGTTGTCTGACACAACAAATTTAAATACGCAGAAACTGTTTTTAATATCTGTAATCACAAATGATTTCATGAATATCTTTTTCAATGAATCTTTTGTCAGAATTAAAAGAATTAGACATACACTAACGAATGTGAATAGGGACATGTCAATTAACTTTCCGGCAGTCATCTTTACCTCCACGTTGGATCGTGAAATTATCATAATCAAACTTAGAATATCTTTGTCTGGCAGATGATATCAGTTTGTGATATAAACCACGTCCCCTATTTTCTTACACTATTAGCAACCAAGTCAATTAGTTTAAGGTATATTGATTAATTAATAAGCTGTATATTAATTACCTTTTCCGATATTACTTCACCGATATAGCAGACGGATGTTGGAAGATGTTGGAAGTCATAGAAATTATTATCATAAAATATGCACTTAAACTCTGAATATCATGGTCGGACCATTTCTGGGAAAAAATAAATATATTTCCAATTAGATTTATCACCTGTGTCGTCTAGACTAATCTTATACAACAGTTCTTTTGCTTCTTAAATTTGGCAACCACATATTTATTATATTATATTTAAATATTCATCAACTTGAGATCAGGTATTGTTATTTTGAACAGAGGAATCAACAAAAATTATTATTTAAAATATTGTCATGGGTTTACGGAGCGAAAAAATATTTTCACATACGCACGTCAGAGTTTATTAAACACACTTAATAATTAATCAATATTAAATGACATGCGCAATTGCGTATTTTATGTCATCGTGAAAACTATTGTTTCCAATCAGTAGACCCATGAAATTACCACATAACATTTCTAAATACGTTCAGCATACCGCAAAGATGTAATAGCTAGGCATGCACATGCCCAGCATACACTTGAACATTTCCATGAAACATATTGGGTTCATTATACCTTCCATACGTGCTATGAAACTGCATTGAACATTCGATTAGACAAACTCATAAAAATTCAAATTCAAAAGATAGATACTTATGAAACCAAATATTACCTCAGCACTCTCAAATGATGTTCAACGATTGCACCTATTTTATTAATACAGGCATTGCTGTTTCGATCTCTCGACTGTTGATTTATAAATTCGTTGATCCATGCCATCATTATGTTCAATTGGCCAAGAGCGTGGCTCGCGAAAACGATTGCGAGGCCAAATGGTTGTGCAGAAATTGTGTACTAAGGACGATGTCGTGGATCGATTTCGTTTGAACTGGAAGTTTCTATGGTGGACAGGGTAATGGTGTAGACGATCACAGTTTCGTTTTCAATTTCGACGGTTCGTTGAAACACTCCGGCTGCGATGCAGGCGCAAAAAAACACCACTTTGCATAAAAGCCGCGCAGAAACCTGCAATGTAACGGCCGATCTTCGCGTTCCTCACCATCATTTGTTGATCCTTCGACCTTGTTATCATCTTCCAGTCGGTTCTTATATGTTCTACGCAATCGTGTATATCGGTTTTACGCAATAGCGTGACGTAATTGAATCCTCCGACACTCCAGTCCTCTGAAAGTAGATCCAGCGTCTTCAATTTGACGTAGATGTCTTCTTTCTCGAGGATGATGTTCAATGCGCCGGGAATTATAGTGAACATCCAAAAGCACCAGCAAATGACAGTTAAAATCCGTGACGCGACTTTCTCGAATTTGGTAGTGGAATTTGGAGCGGCCCAGGCGCCTATTGGTTTCAAGATCCATCGATTCACCTATACACTGTACTCGTTGAGGTTATCATATTTCCTTTCGTTTCAAGATCGTTTGTCATTTCCTCAGCACGCAACTGAATGAAGGGAACAATAATCGCTTTGCCCTATGTCTGTATAGTCGGTTGCTACAATTTTTACCGTGGTGACTCTACCTGTGCACGTTTCAATTCGTTCACCGTATGAATGTGTTAATGTTAGGGGAGTCAGGCAAGCAAGAGGTTGTAACTGAAGAGGGATATTTTTGATCGGCACAAGTTAATAATAGAAATTGTGAACTCTGGTATTCTCATCGAATAATCGATTTGAATTTCAATTAAAATGTTACAGTTTCGGTCACACAGTGTAGATGCCACGTTATTTCGAAGAAGAATTAACTTCAGTTAATGAATGAATAAGGACAGATTCAAATGAGTCAACAACGACTTCAGAACAGAAGACGTATGATTCTACAAAAGTATGTTCTAACATAATTGTTAAATATATAAATATGTGATTTGAAATTGTTAATTTCATCAGCATTGTCTGATAAATTGGATTTAAAAGAACTTGCTGTCTGTGCAGTCTGAATCTCCTTATAACTACTCATTCGGTTTTATGGCAAGGTGTATCTTACTTAACAGGCATATCTAGTAAATGTTTCATAAATCTCTTTATGAACGAGTACAAAGACATTTGATATTATTCGAATATACGAAAAATATATAATCTAAAAGTTATCTAATAATTTAGCAATTATTTCAAAAGTAAATTAGCAAGAAATAATTATTATTTCGCACGAACTTTCGACAATATTAATTTTTCGCAAGGGGTATAATACATTGTCCAAAACATGATTAAATCTCATTATAATTTTGTCAACACTAATTATCTAAGTGATCTGAATACGTGTGCAGCCTTACATCATCGTCGTCTGACAGAGCATATTTAAATATGCAAAAACTGTTTTTACTATCTGAAATCACACGTGATACAAGTGAATATTTTTTTTGAATGAATCTTTTTTTCAGAGTTAAGAGAATTATAGAGACGTACACTGGCAAATGTGAACACGGACATGTCGATTATCTTTCCGGCAGTCATTTTCACCTCCACGCTAGATCGTGAAATGATCATAATCATGCTTAGAATATTTTTGTCGGGCAGATGATACCAGTTTGTCATATAAACCATGTCTCCAATTTTTTTACACTGTCAACAAATCCAAATAAATTAATAGTTTTAAATATTCGATCATGTCATCATATATTAATTACCTTTTCCGATAATACTTCACCGATGTAACAGACTAAAAAAATGTTGCAAGTCATAGATATTATTATCATGACATAGGAAGTTAAGTTCTGAATATTATGTTCAGACCATTCCTGGGAAAAGAGATCATTCCAATTAGATTTATCACTTCTATCGTTTAGATTGAGTCTTAGAGTTCTACTGTTTTCTGAATTTGGAAAACGTACATTTATTACACTTAAATATTGTTGAGACCAGATATTATTTTCAACAAAAGTACACAAAAGTTATTATATTATGGGTCTACGGAGCGAAAGAAAATTTTCAGACAGGCAAAAATGTTCGCACGCAATAAACGTGTTCAAAAATTAATCAATACAGATATTTGTAACTATATTTTTTATTCCATCGTGAAAATTAGGTTTCACATCAGTACACCCATAAAAATTATCATAAAACATTTCTAAATACGTTCAGCATACCGCAAGGATGTAATAGCTAGGCATGCACATACCCAGCATACATTTAAATATCTCCATGAAGCATATTGGGCTCATTATTTGTTCAATACGTGCTATGAAACTGCATTTAACATTACATTAGACAAATTCACTAAATTAACAAAAGAGAAATACATATGAAACTGAAAGTTACCTCAGTACTCTCAAATGATGTTCAACGATTATACCTATTTTGTTAACACAGTCGTTGTTGTTCTCATCTCTCGACTGTCGGTTTACGAATTCGTCGACCCATGTCGTCATTATGCTCAACTGTCCAACAGCGTGGCTCGCGAAAACTGTAGCAAGACTGAATGCCCCAGCTGCACTTGAACTCGCGATAAACGCTGACAAAAATTGCGTGCCGAGAATGATGTCGTGCGTCGGATTCGTTTGAACTGGAAATTTATACGCTGGACAGGGTAAAGTGTACACGGCCATGGTCTCGTTTCCGATTTCGATGGTTCGTTTGAACGCTCCTAATACAAGACACGTACAAAAAACACCGCCGTGCATGAAAGCCGCGCAGAAACCAGCGACATAACGACCGAGTTTCGCGTTCTTCAGCATCACTTGTTGATCCTCCGACCTCGTGATCATCTTCCAGTCAGTTCTTATGTGCTCTATACAGTAATGAATGTCGTTTTTACGTAGCAACAACACAGCGTAATTGAATCCTCCAACACACCAGTGACTGAGAGGACCAAGTGTCTTCAGTTTAAGGTAGATGTCTTCTTTTTCCAGCATAATGTTTAAAACGCCAGGAATTATAGTAAACAGCGAAAAGCACCAACAAACGACAGTTAACATCCGTGTCGTGATTTTCTCGACAGTGGTGGTTGAATTTGTAATAGGCCAGGCGCCTATTGGCTTCAAGATCCATTGGTTCACCTGTATGCTGTACTTGCTGAGGTTACCAAATTTCCTCTCGATCGTTCTAAGTTCGTCTGTCATTGTGTTTCCTCCACAAAGTCGCGTGTGGAACTGAATCGAGGGAGCGTAGAGAGCGTTGGACAACGTGCGCGCATACTTTGCTAAGGGATTCGCGCCGATCGATTTGTCTAGACAGTTGTTTCAATTTTTTGCTGTCGCGATTGAATCTGAGTACGTTTCGCTGAGTAGTTGTGAATGCGATAATGTTGGGGTAAAAGCAGTGAAGTGATTGTAACTCTGTATAAGCGACATTTTACATGAACTATAAAGTGTAAAATTTGAAATAATTCTTAACAAATAACTATTTTGAATTTTAACTTTGATAAGTTTCATTGTTTGATCTAAACGTTTTGCAGGAGAATGTATCTTCAATTAACGATTCGATGGAACAGAGTGAAATTAATTATCAATGTCCTTAACAGAATACATCTTCAGAGACGACTCCAAAGAAATATTCTGCAGTATAATTGACAAATATACAAATGTGTGCTACTTACATTGATGGTTTGGAATTGCCAATTTCATCAGCATTGTCCGACAGAATTAGATTGAAGGAGCTTGCTGCCTGTGGAGTTGAAATCTCCATGCAACCACCTGTTGATTCAGTCCGTAACAAGGTACACTAAACTATATTATAAATTTAGTAGAACTTTTAGGAGTCTTTATGAATGAAGATAAAAATATCTGATGCTATTTACAGTATACATAAAAAAATATCCGTCCTAAAGAATAACTAGAACACATAAATAAAGCTGAAATAATAATTATTTCACTTTTTTGACAGTTATTCTAAAATGATGCCAAAATTTGCCTAAAAACCTGATTATGTCTCCTTACAATTTTCTTCTTTCAATAAAACATGTATGTATTTTTTCATGCATATGGCCCAAGAATACGTAGGCAAACGAACACATTTTCAATCTCCAAAAGTTACATAAATTTGTTTAAATGGGAAAATTTTAAACTTTATTATCTAAGAGTAGACTAAATACTGTATGTAGCTCACATTGTTGTTTGACACAGCATATTTAGGTACGCGAAAACTGATTTTACTATCTGGAATTGCAAATGATTCCTTAAATATCTCTTTGATTGAATTTTCTTTTAGAATTAAAAAAATTATGAAGACATACACTAGCGAATAGCGACATGTCTGTCAATTATCTTTCCGGCGGTTATCTTCATCTTCACGCTAGATCGTGAAATGATCATAACCAAACTTAGAATATCTTTGTCAGGCAGATGATACCAGTTTGTCATATAAATCATGTCTCCAATATTCTCACACTGTCAACATCCAAATCAATCAGTTGTTTACAGTATTCGATTATGTTGCCATATGTCAATCACCTTTTCCGATAATACTTCGCCGATATAACAGATTAAAAAGATATTGCAAGTCATAGATATTAATATCATGGCATACGTAAGTAAGTTCTGAATATTATGTTCAGACCATTCCAGAAGAAAAAAATAAATATTTTCAATTAGATATTTATCATTTATATCGTTTACACTAATTTGACAGTTCTATTGTTTTCTGAATTTCGAAAATGTATATTTAAATATTCTTGAAAACAGATATTCTGTTTCCAACAGAAAACTACATGAAAGTTATTGT